>NW_023494796.1:24489272-24706772 GCF_904425465.1 Colossoma macropomum | reverse complement strand
GAATTCAGCACGGGTACTCAGGTACGGCAGGGCTCACCTGGCAGTGGAAATGACAATAGAATGTGTGTTCAAATACTTGTAACTAAGAACTAAAAGAAAATGCCGTAAGTTTATACAAAAACAGAAAATGGATACAAAAGGTAATATTTGACCTGCAGCTCATGTGGTCAGATTTTGAAGAAGAGCATGACAGCAGGCTTACATCACTCGAAACCTGTCACTGCCTCTATGCCAGCTTTTTGACAGCTCAACAACTCAACAAACTGGAATTAGCCAGAAGCAAACATAATACAAGATGGGCTTTGAACTGCTTTATGGACTGGCTAGAACAAAACAACATTTAATCTCGCAAATACCGAAAAACCTGAGCAGAACCTCATATTCCTCTATATATAACACAAAAGGCTGCTACTTTTTCAGTCAAAGGAATTGCCAATATTAAAGCACATTTATTGATCTACTTTTTTTCTTTATTTTGCAGAACTATTGTACAAGAGCAATAGAACACTCGAGGTTTGTCACAAACAACTTCTATTAGTTTATCCCATCAAGCTGTGTGTCTCATCTCTGATCCATTCTTGGAATTTGGTAATGACCCCTTAAACTCATTCAAATCTGCCACTAAAGGAGTTACTGTGCATAGTAACATGTACCAGCGTGTAGAATTGGAGCTTTCTGTGAGCTACCGGGCATCAATCACTGCATAAAACATATATGAGGTTTCCTTCATTGTTGGATGCACTCAGAGCTCATGCAGAGCTTGTTCTCACTGTATTCCTTTTTAAAAGTCCGTTTTAAAATAATTGGTCCTACTCAAAAAGTAAACATTGTGTCTTATGATGTTATGTGGTGTGGGATGCGCTGCAGGAGATGAAAGCCTGCTAAGCTTGAAGATGAGGACAAAGCAAAAATGGACAATATAACAGGGGTATTTCAAAAAGCAGGATTTTTCTGTTTACCATATGATATACACCAAAAATCCAGACAGTCCAGGGACATTTACACTGGACAACCCTTTGGGAAAATTTGGGAATGACCAAAGTTCAAAAATATGCGGTGAAGTCACGTTAGCATTTCTAATTCTGTATCGGAAATGTATTATATTGTGACACAAAAGTGACAACGCTTATCGTATTGTGAAATCGTATTATCGTATCGCTCCACCTCTGTTGACCACTTCTGCTTAATTTATTCCATCTAAACTGAAAAAACATTTTTTATGAAATAGCCACAGAGAGAGATGAATACAGAAATTATAATTAAAAATAAACACAGAAATGTCAGTGTATCTTCAGACCTGGACAACTACTTTCACTTAAACACTCTGATAAACATACAGGCTTTTTGGTTATAATGACTCATAGTCATAACATAATTATCCGTTTCAGAAGAAGCTGTTTGTCTTCTCACCCTGTTACACATGTAGACCTGATTTCTCTACTGTTTCTCATCAAATAGTCCATCAAAAAAGCAACATGTGCGCACACACACACACACACACACTTTCATAAACACACACACAGATACACCCCCACCTCTACAGAGCATGCAGCAGTGGAGGTAGAACAGGACAAATATCCTGGAGGCTCACAAAGGCAGCCAGAAAAGCGCACTTGAAAAAATGACTGCAGGAAACACACAAAAGCTACACAGAAGAAAACAAAAACTTAGTGGAACAAGCACAAAAAACAGGAGAAAGTTCATAAATTGACCAAATAAACTACAACAGAAGCACACAGGAGAAAACCTATGACAAGAACATGATACCCAATCTGTGTTGTTTGAAAGGAGTTCAGCATAGCAAATAAGCTGCATTTAGTCTTTTCCTTCAATCCTCCAAAACACATGAAATCTGGCCTTTTACATAACCATTTCTGTCAGTTTTTCAGCAAGTGATGACAAGTAAGTGGCTTCTCAAATGTAATCAGAAACAAGTAACCTGTAGAGGTGCACATCAGCAATCAATGTATTATTTGTATTAGAATTATTTTTGGTCTGGTATTGGAATTATAGCCAATCACAGCAGTTCATACATTAATTATGGTGTGAACATGTTAAAATGCAAAAAGATAATGACAAAATGAGTGGGTACTGGTATCGCATCAACTGCAACAAAGTGTAAATTGCTGGTTAGCCCAGAAATTCCATGTCACTGCATCCCTTAAAAAAAGAAAGAAATCAATGTTTCCAGCTGTTTAATTATTTCTGTTACAATACAAAAGTGCTAAAACTAAGCACACTGTTCACATCATGCCTTAAATCCCACTGCAACAATAAAACACAGGCAATTACTGAAGTTACAGAACAAAACTATTCTTCTCTCTGTCTGTTTCACTCTCTTTTTCTGTGCATTTCTCTCTCTCTCTCACTCTCTCTCTCTCAGCAGAGTCAACAGTATCAATGTTACTGCAGCCTAATGAAGGAACACTCAAACGCACAAACTGAAAAGAGTATTCAGGCCCCGGCCAGGCCAGCCCAGAGAAGCCCCTTTTGTGAGGACCCACGTGCCTCTTGGCTTCTGAAGAGGTTTCATTGTGCTCCACAAATAGCTGCCCCTTTCAATCCCCCCAATCAGAAAATAGCAGCTAGTCTCAGCCAGGGAGAGGTGGGAAGCGAGTGTCTGGACTGCTCAGCTTATGGCAGAAAACACACACATACACTTGTTTTTATGCAATGTCAGGACACTGGATCATTATCTATATATCTTGATTCAACAAAGTCCCCACAGAAATCCTCATCTGCAACATTTGAGGTTGGTCAGAATGTTCACAGCACACAATACAACATTTAGTGATTGGCTAGAGGAATTACTGAGCACACGTTGCAAAAGCCACGATCAAAATAATGATTTACAAACAATATATTGTTTGGCCCTACGGTGAAAGTCAAACTGAAGAGCATCCGTAGCTGTACACAGGTGCTCAGAAGTTTTCTTTCTCACAGTGGGTCAATCATACAGTTTTTTATAGTGTTGGCTTAAGAATTGACACAGATTTTAATCATATTACTCTGATCAGTTTCGTCCCATTTGTTTAACATTCAGTACAATGTGTTATTTAATGCAACATATAGACAGCTTCAAGGCTCAGTGCATAAATCTGAGTATTGAGTTCAGCACCACCAGTGGAGTGGACAGCTACCTGATGTGGCTGCTGGCTCTCTCTCTCTCTCACACACACACACACACACACACACACACACACACACACACATACATATCGCTGTTGTCAGAACAAAACCTTGTATCTCCAAAATGGAAACTGTACAGGAGAAGAAAAAAACATGCTTTACTTTTAATGTAAGTCAAAGGAACCAGAATTTTTTCCAAATCATTTTGGGCCATTTCTTTTGGTCCTTTCATCATTCATATACACACAATGTATAACCCTATTTCCAAAAAAGTTGGGACACTGTGCAAAATGTAAATAAAAACAAAATGCGATGATTTGCAAATCGTTCAAACCCTACATTTAATTGAAAATGCTTCAAAGACAAATCAAATGTTGAAACTGAGAAATGTTATTGTTTTTTGAAAAATATTTGCCCATTTTGATTGTGATGCCAGCAACACGTTCCAAAAAAGTTGGCATGTGGGCAACAAAAGACTGGTAGTTGTGTAATGCTTAAAAAAAATTGTTATTGGTTATTGATTGGCAACAGGTCAGTAACATGATTGGGTATAAAAAAGCATCCCAGAGAGGTTGAGTCTTTCAGAAGTGAAGATAAGGAGGGGTTCACCACTCTGTGAAAGACTACATGACCAAATAGTGCAACAATTCAAGAATAACATCTCAAAATAAAATAGCAAAGAACTTTTCATCATCTATTGTACATAAAATCATTAAAAGATTCAGAGAATCTGGAGAAATCTCTGTATGCAAGGGACAATGCCAAAAAACGGTATTTGCTGGCCGTGAACTTTGGGCCCTCAGACGGCACTGCGGGCAACAGGCATGTTCAAATTATGTCAAAAACAGAAAAATGACAAAAATCAGGTTTTCTTCCGACAGCAGCCACACACACACACACACACACACACATATCCAGCAGCCACATCAGATAGCTGTCCACTCCACTGGTGATGCTGAACTCAATCAAGATATTTATGCAAACCAGCAAAAGTAAATAATTCAGTTAAAAAGTGCAGGCTAATCTGTCACCGTAACACATTACTTATTCACCAACATATTTTTAAATGACTGTAAAGCATATTGTAATTACAGTATGCAGAAATATATCATACTACGAATTTGTCCATATCATGTAGCCCTAATACACAGCCAGCAAAGAGGTCCACATAGAGAGAAGGCATATATCAAGAAATTTAAGAAACCATGCACCAAAAATAAAAAATAAAAAAAACATAGAACAAAGCAGTCCAGATATTGTCACCAACAGAATAACATTAAACACAAAAAAAAGACCTGGGATGCAAGTAATCGTTTCCTAAGATATGTATGAATCCATTAAAACTGTACTTCAAAATAGGAAACTGAGTAAATTTTACTGAGCTATGACCTTCTTCTTATGACAGATCACGCTGAGAAAAGTTACAAAAAGTCACAATACTGTGAGACTGTATGATGAACTCAAATCAGTCTGAATATTCTATTAAGGACAGCAGATGAATGAGTACTGCACATTTTTTCTCATAATTTGCACAAGCGTTTGTCATTAATCTCCTTCATATTCCAATATATGTAGTACAAGAGAACATTTGATTCTGAGAGATGAGTCAAAAATAAACTAGCTCAAAAATACACAGTAATAAGACTGAAGTTGGCTGCTCCAACAATCTGTCTCTGACTGTGCATAATTATCTCAGGCGCTTGAATAGTGTGCAAAATAAAAGAGACCATTTGAATCGGAAGAATGACAATTTTCTATTGGTACAGTGGATTATGTTGTTCATTGTCAATGCTGGAAAATAGAAGTTTAAACACTTTAATGTGCTATAAATAACTTATGTATGTGTGCACATACATGTATTTATACAGATAGATATATATCTATGTATGTATGTGTACACACACACACACACACGCTATACATTCATAACTAGAGTGAAATAGAGTGGTTTTCATTTTTCATTTCACATGCTTTTTTTTATTATTTTAAATCATGTATGGCCAAAGTTCGCCTATCAACAAACAGCTGACTCAAGTCAGAGTTTGTCATACTTCTGGGATATATCGCTACGTTCTTACTATTAATAGAGTTATTCTGCTTAACCCAGGTACATGCTACCACAGTGTACACGCACACACATGTGTACTCACACACAAATCCAAAGGCAAGAATATCCTCAGGACAGTGGGAGAGCTAATATATCATTATACGTGTTTTTCACAGCCCACCTCCTTCCATGCACCCTCCAGCTGCCCTTAAAAGAGGACAACATTTTTTTCCTTTCCTTTATTTGCCCCCAGTCTTTGTATGGAAGTAATCTGGGTTAAACACTAAGCTGTAGGCTGCTGGATGAAGGAGGCACATTTGCAATAGGATTTCACTGTAGATAATGGCCAAGGAGGTATTCATGCCTCCAGAAGCGATTCATATTCGTATGTGTGACCTACTTTTATCCAACTTTCAACCATTTTGTGCCAAAATTTAGGCTCGAATCCCCCAACCTTGTACATGACAAGGATGTGGATCAAAAACGCCTGTTTGATCCACTTTCTGAACTGTTGGCAACCCTGATACGTGTTTGTTCCCTGTATGAGTATGACAGAAACAAAACATCACAGTACATGAAGACATTTCCACAATACATGAGAAGTATCACAATATTTGTCTTCCTGGAGGTTGGAAAACAAACACAATGCTTAAGAAAAATAGTAAGATCGCACTTAAATTCTATCACAAACTGAGTACCACACAACAGAGTAAAACTTAAGCTATGCAATGTAGAAATGCCAGTTAAATCTTCATGCAGTCAGTCAGTGTTCTCTGCATCCTAACAATATCCATGATATACATACAGTACTAGTCAAGAGTTTGGATACACCTTCTCATTCAATGTTTTTTCTTTATTTTTATCATTTTCTACATTGTAGATTAATATTGAAGGCATTAGAACTGTGAAGGAACACGTATGGAATTATGTAGTAAACAAAAAACAAACTAGAATATTTTATACTTTCGATTCTTCAAAGTAACCATCTTTTGTTTTAATGACAGCTTTGCACACTCTTGGCATTCTCTCAATCAGTTTCATGAGGTAGTCACCTGCCATGGTTTTAAATTAACAGGGTTAATTTGTGGCACTGCTTGCCTTCTTACTGTGTTTAAGACCATTAGTTGTGTTGTGCAGAGGTAAGGTTGGTACACAGACCTATACAGTGAATAGCCCTATTCGACTACTTTTCATGGCAAGAACCACTCAAGTAAAGAGACAACAGTCCATCACTACTTCGTGAAGACATGAAGGTCAGTCGGTCTGGAAAACTGCAAGAACTCTGAATGTATCCGCAAGCGCAGTCACGAAAACCATCAAACGCTATGATAAAACTGCCTCTCATGAGGACCGCCCCAGGAAAGGATGACCAAGAGTTACCTCTGCTGCAGAGGATAAATTCATTAGAGTTACCAGCCTCAGAAACCGCAAATTAACAGCACCTCAGATTAGAGCGCACATAAATGCTTCACAGAGTTCAAGTAACAGACACATCTCAACATCAGCTGTTCAGAGACTGCGGCCTTTATGATAGCAAAGAAGCCACTACCGAGGAAGAACAAGAAGAAGAAGAGACTTCCTTGGGCCAAGAAGCTCAAGGAATAGACATCGGACAGGTGGAAACCTGTACCTTGGTCTAATGAGTTGAAATGTAAAAGTTTTGGTTCCTCCCGCCATGTCTTTATGAGACGCAGAAAAGGTGAGCGGATGGTTTCTACTGGTGTGATTCCCACCGTGAAGCATGGGGGAGGTGGTGTGATGGTGTGGGGATGCGTTGCTGGTGATTTATTCAAAATTCAAGGCACACTTAACCAGCATGGCTTCCACAGCTTATGCAGCGACATACCATCCCATCTGGTTTGCACTTACTGGGAACATTATTTGTTTTCAACAGAAAAATGACTCCAAACACACCCCCAGAGCTATCTGACCAAGAAGGAGCATGATGGAGTGCAGAATCAGATGACCATGCCTCCACAATCACCCAACCTAAACTCAATTGAGATGGTTTGGGATGAGCTGGACCGCAGACTGAAGGAAAAGCAGCCAACAAGTGCTCAGCACTTCTGGGAACTCATTCAAGGTTGTTGGAAAACCATTCCAGTTGACTACCTCATGAAGCTGATTGAGAGAATGCCAAGAGTGTGAAAACTCTCATCAAAGCAAAAGGAGATTCCTTAAAAAATCTAAAGTAAAAAACATATTTTGGTTTAACACTTGTTTAAGACATAGTTTTGTCTTCAATATTAACCTACAAAGTAGAAAATAATAAACATAAAGAAAAAACAACTGAATAAGAAGGTCCAAACCTTTGACTGATACTATATCCTACATGCACTTCATAATATTGGTATTGTGATACCAATGTCATATAGTCATATCGCCCATCCCTAAAACATGAGCATGCAACATAAATGAATTCTGGCTCAAACTAATCCGACCAACTGTCAGTCCGAATCTCATACAAGAGTGAAGTGCAAGCTGATACTTGGTTTGCAATTTTAGCAAGGTAAAAAAGAAGCCAGCTAGCACGTTGCTAGCCCTACCTTGAAATGAACCACTTTATGTGTTGTAAAACAAATGTATTCTGCACAATCTTCACAAGCACTCCAAGGGACCGTGCCAGGAAAGTGAATATCATATGTGAAATCACCTTTCAGGAACATGATTAAATCTCCTAGAATGCTGCTGTAAGGTTTCTCAGTCAAGCCTTGCTTGGATGAAGCTGTAATCACCGCATCGAATAAATCAGTGTACCCCTACTGGATTTTTGGGCTCACCTCAAAAAATGAAAAGGAAAGAATTCACTTTCAGCTCCACAGTAACACTGCATGTAAAATTAATCTTCATGGGGAACAATTCTCATAAAACCAGAAGGCAGGAAATAGATATATCCATTTAAACCTTAGTTGTATCACTTTGTATCTGTTTTTTCATTTCTCTTTTTTCCCCGAATTAGAAGATAAAGCTGCTGGCCACGGATTCAGACTGTCCTTCTATTGAAAATAGAACCCCCATCTATGGCATGTCTGGTGATCTTCCTGGCTGAGAGATCACTCGTAGGCCTTCATGTCTATGCTTAACAGAGAGGAGTATGCAGTAATCAATATCCTCCAGTATCCTGTATCTTTCACTGTACTGGATTCAGCTGATGAGAAAGAGGCAGCACGAGCTTTTAAGCGCATCAGTCCATCAGAGACATGGCTGTCTAATCATCAATTCTAAAGCTAGAGACACCGTACGTCCTATGCAATCCAAACCACAAATCAGTGGGTGTAATTTATTTTTTAAATCTTAAAAAACAAAGCCTTTGCAGGGTTTGGTATGGGTGCGGCTAATTTGCCCCTTCTTTTTGTGCACATTAATGGCATTAAGAAAACCAGCAAAACTGGTTTAGGGCTCTTTAGCTTGTATAGGATTATTTTAATAGTTATTCTGTACATAAATGATGAGGTAGTTCCCACCTCAAGCACCTCAAGGTTTGGATCATTCTCTAAATCTTAATCAATTCCTAAACATGTGAACATAATTTATTACTTTAATATAAAGTAATCAAAGCAAAATGTTAAAGTTGAATGAGACTTCAGTCTCACTTTGGGCTCATAATAACAATTAAATAACAATAAAATAAAATCAGCAACAGACTTCAATAACATCTCTTCCCCTACTTATCTGGCACACCATTTAAAAAGACTTGAATCTACAGCACTGTTGTTGTAGATGTGAGGGGCTTTAGCACTGCACCACTGCTTCGGGTCATGCAACACCTTCAGCAAGTCAATGTGCATTCATGGCACTATGCAACAGCCTGAAGAAAAACACCTTTTTAATTTTGAATCCTTTGTATCCAAATCCCCACGTGTTACAAAAGCACAGTTGAACTGTTGAGCTGCTGAAGACCACAAGAAAAATATCTTCAAAATATTTACTTCACTTACTACAACCAGGCCATTCAACGATTCAGCTGAACTGAGGAACCCCCTTAGATGAGTAACCTTGACTTGGTGCTAACAGATAACATCTTTACGCTTTACTTGCTCGTGCATTTATACATAAAAAGATATTTTTTTTCTGGGGCAAAGTATTTGAACATGCAACTGATTCAAGCTTACATTAGGGCTCAATTACCCTGACAAAACATTAGTATTGTTGTTACTACACATTGCAACAAAAAATATATCCGCAAATAAACGGGACTTGGTTAAACATTGACCTGCTTTAGTAATTTACTTTTGTTGGATTACATGAATATCTTGATTAATCCAAACACTGACAGAAGCACTTATCTGCAACCGTGATTAGTCAAAAGGTTGACAGCACCATGTAAAAAACTATTGTATTTTGCTAGAGGGATAATATTACTATAATGACTGACAAGTGATATATCGTGGAGCCCTTCTTGACATGCTCCAGTGACCAACCATTGCTCAGTCACACCGTTACAGCTACCGCGCACTGAAAATATTGATACATCAAGCATATTTCATCTGCTCACGCTTCACCCAATCAGCAGCTCTGTCATATACAGCACATGCAGGGATTCACTCGTTTTAAGGATTCTGCTCATGTTTGAGAGCGCAGGGCGGAAAAGTGTCTGTTCTTACCTCGTCTAAAGCTCTCTTTACCCGTGGGCAGATAGAGAGAGAGAGAGAGAGAGAGAGAAAAATAGAGAGAGAGAGAGAGTGAGAGAGAGAGAGAGAGAAAGAGGGGAAACATGGAGGGAGAATAATGAGGCACACTCCTGCCTTGGTGAAGAGAGGAGGATTATTGTCAGATTAAGTGCCTCGCTCTCCGACTTTGGTGAACTTGAACCGCAGGGGCCACACCCCTTTCGTCGGGGGCAACAAGGCTATGTCTGGGTCACCACCAAGCCGAGTGCACCCCAAGGTGAGACAAGTCTCAGCATTCAAAGTCAAAGCCGGATATCAAAGAAGCAGAGGTCCTTTTATTCCTAATTATCTTCAGAGAGAGCACACCCTCCTGGGTCCTACTGCATCAAGAGAACAGCTTAAAAATACAGTCTGAATGTGTTGGGAATAGTTTCCTCCTGAAGCTTTCAGATTGAAGGCAGTGTTCAAGGTCCAGTGGTACACTATTTGTGCAAAAGTAAATATGTTCAAAGGACATTCAATTGCACACATCCAGCTTGTTTAATCTCCATAGAAAATCACTGCCAATAGAATGGGACAGAAGGCAGTAGTTGCACATGGGGCTAAGGTAACCATGCTCAATGCCAAGCATTGGCTAGAGGGGTGAAAAGCAACCTAGAACTGGACTGTGGGGCGGTGGCGCTGTTTCCTTTGCAATGATTACTCTCCAACCAGTACGTTTGGGATGAGCTAGAATGGCATTTGATATCTAGATTAGTATCTAACCTCAACTATTCTCTTACAGCTGAATGCAATCAAATCATCACAGCAACATCTAGTGTAAAGCCTCCTACATGAGTAGCATTGGTTACTGCAGCAGCAAGCTATTATTCATATCTTTAATTTCAGAATAAATGTTAAATGAGCAGGTGTCTCCGAACTTTTAAACATACAGTGCAGAACAAGGGTGTTCAGTCTTATCTGCAAAGGGCCAGTGTGGTTGCAGGTTTTCATTCACAGAAAGCTGGAACTCACCTGATCAGTTGTTTGAAGACTGACCAACTGAGATGTGCTCCTGCTTTGCAGATAAGGTTGGGCATCCCTGGTGGTACTCCAGCATAGCTTCCAGCATTACAACATATTTGCAGAAAATGGCATGTGACATTTACATCTTTAGCACATTAAACATGCAGTGCCTGTCTCCTTAAGACCATGAAAACTGCTGACTGAGTCAGGCATCCAATATAAATGATATTGTTTGTGGGCAGCATTACTCCTAACAATCTACAGCACACACAAACACACAGTCAAAATATCTGGCTTACGAAGAATCAGCTGAATATAATTAGCCGAAATACAGCTAAACTAGCACAAACCCCTGTAGGAAATGACTCATATGACCACACCGTCTTGCGCTATAACGTTTCAGGCAAAGATCTCAAACAGCTAAAAGCCATTTCATCCGATGGGACCAAGGGGGCCTAAAAAAAACAAAACATGGCTGTACCACAGATGAGACGCTGTGTGGGAGATTATTTGTGAAGAAATAAAATCGCGGACTGAAGCTTCATTAGTATTCAGAGGCGGTTTATGAATTTCATGTATCTCAGGATAAGTGGAGACGAAAGACCTTAAAATCCACTCACAGCTCAAACTGAGCCATGCACTACAACAGAGGTTCGCAACAATTATTCAAATGGGAAGAATTTGCACTTATTACAAGCTGTCTCAATGCACAGCAGCGGAGTCGGCAGCATCCTTCAGAGATCCTGCTGAATATATTGCATAAAGTACAACAACAGTTGTTGGCCTGATCCGGAGAAGTATCTTGGCAATGGAAACGGGTCGGAAGGGTTAGTGGGTATGCAGTTTCGCTTGAGTTATTGCTGTGTTTGTGAGCCGTTTCAAAGAACAAAATATTGTCTAAATGCCAGGGGAGAGCACATTTCAAGTAAACCGCTGGAATGAGACTTTAACTGCATACTGTACGGCAGCCTATATTACACTCTGATGTGGATACTGATGCATCATTGCCGTTTCACCTTTCAAGCTTCAACTGCTGCTTATAATCTGCGTTGCAGTGAGCTATTTTTTTTTTGTTTCACATTTTTGTTTTTTTCCAGGTCAAAATCCTTCTACAATCATGCTAGCAAGGTCTTCAAGGCCCATTTGAGCTACTAAAATATTACTGTTTTATAGCTGGGAAAAATTATATGAGACAACCCATTCAAAACAACACTCTAGAGATGTAATGATTTTTTAAGTTTCATACAATTTCTTATTATAATATCTATTCAACTTTCAATATTTGATGCGTTTGTCTTTACAGAGACCTAATTGTATACTATTCAGATTAGTTTGGCTCAGCTGAACTGCAAATTTCAAAACAGTAAACAGCACCCAGATGCCTAGTTTTGATCACTGATATTAGATGCCATGAAAGACAGTAACCAAGAAAGCCTTGAAAGAGGCAGATGGGCGCATTGGTGATGTAGTTTTAAATCTTACAATGTTTCAAAATGCTTCCTTTTTTCAATATTGTACTGAAGTCTTTACACAAAATATTTACACAAAATTTGATGTAAAAGCATAAGTAAACTAGCTATCACTAGAATGGTCTGTTTTTGAGTAGCTGACACATTGTCTGAGCGTGACAGAGTTACAAAACAAACAGCCCCCTCAACCATGTCATATGCTCTCTAGCAAACACATACCATTACATACATATGTTGCTTTTCTCTTATCTGCCATACATCCCAGTTTAAAACAACTTTACATACTGAAACTAAACCATTTCATCTCTTTAGAGGATTTTAGACGATGCAAATGTTCCATGTTAAATATTTTTAGAATTTAATAAGGTTGATGCTCGTTTGGGATTACTGTCGTTGGTGTGTGGATTTTATCAGGGTGTGACTATTCCAACACACTGAAAACATGTTGGGGGGGGCGGTGGGGGTGGTACAAAACAGTATCAGAAACTAAAACTATCACCAATATGCCCCTTTTTTATCTGGGGTCTTTTATTTGCCATCTTTCTTGGAAACCACAGCTAATGATCAGACTTAGGCATCTGGGTGTGTCCTTTATCAGAGTAAAGTGGGTGATGAGGGGGTGGGGCTGAGTCACATATAATCTGGGGGTTTCAGTTTTTGGGGCTTATGCTGTGATCTGTATTTAGACTTCTGTTTCAAAACACTTTAAACAGCATTTTAACACATAAAATACCAAAAATCAAGTCAAATCCTGGCCTCAGTGTCAAAAATCATATCAGACACTAAAATGTGTGTCGTTACGCCCCTAGTATTTTATGTCCTTTTACTAAAAGTAAACAATTTTGAGAGCCACAGACGATTTCTAACCCCAGTGAGAGTTTTCTGAATTTAAAAGTGTGATTATGAATGCTGAACAGTGGTCGCACCATGACATCAATTTGCTTACACGGACATTCAGCAGTAACTACTGCGATACTGTGGCAGGATATCAGCAATAAAGAGGTTTTCTGTTCACTCCGTTTATACGATGCTGGTACAAGAGGCCGAGTCAGAGCACGAAACCCACTCGTTCCCCGCGGAGGTTTAACCGTGATGAGTTTAAACGGCTCTGCACTGGCGCGCACTTCAGACATCCAGCACAGCCCGACACAGCTGCGGCGCCGCGTTCATCCAGACAACAGCGACACGCGCGTATAACCCGACTCGGTTCACGCGCTCAGACTGGTGAGGGTGGGATTCCCTTCAGGAGTCGACTCAGATACGGCACGAGAGACTTAACAAGACCACTCCCTCCCTCTCTCGCCCTCCACTTCTCTCTGCTTCCATCTCTCTATTTTTTTCTCCTTTTCTCGTATTCACTATCATCTTCAACGTCTGTTTCCATCAGGGAGGCTCTATATAAGCAAACCGTCTGGCATGAACTTTTTAAGGCCTTCATCCTACAAAAGACTGACCAACGGTCAGGCTGGGTTTAATGACGAAGGGCCTAAAATGGGGAAATAAAGACATTTCTAAAGCCGAAGTCTCCGTCTTTCTCTCGCGCGCGCGCGCCCTCTCCTCTGCTTCACTCTCTCCCTCTCAATAGTGAGACAGGTAGAAAACAGAGAAAGAGAGAATAAACCGCTTACTTTCAGAAGACGCTGACGCTATCACACCTCCTCTTTCTTTCTTTCTTTCTCTCTCTCTCACTCTATTCCTCCGTCCAATAATGCTAATGCCAGCGGTGGACCGTTACGCACGCGTGTTATTATTTAATTTTTTCCCGCCGGCTCCCGCCTCCTGAGCTGTGATTGGCCAGCGGAGTTCCTCCTCTTACGCTGGCATTGACTTGCAGTGTCTCCAACTCCCGCGCTGTGATTGGCTGATCAGTCCTCAGCTACTGCGCCAAGATTGGCTAGTTAGTTCATACTCGCGAACAGTCTGTCGACAACTAGCCAATCAAAGCGCAGGAGGCGGGACTTTTCGGAATGCGGGTGGGAGAAAAAAATAACGGATCCCGCCGTAACGGTCAAATTCAAAATCAAATCGCACCCACAAAAAGTACATTAAGAGAAAATATATTGTAACGAATAATTTATCATATTTTTTAACCAAAACGTCGTTTTAACCCACACTAAACGTGTTCAAAGTTCACAGCGATGAAGAATAAACAGGCTCCAGTCCCCGTTTTGAGTAGTTTTTCCCTCATATACACTAGTTAGGATCATAGCTAGCTAAATGTGTAACTCCTCAGGTATTAGCTAACGTCAGCTACACAGGCTACATATTCATGAACAGATTTATAGCCGACTCTCGCAACAGAAGCTCGGCCTGGGGTAAAATTGGGTGAAAGTGGAGCTGTAGCCTGATTTTTAAGAATAAAAAAAACGGACTGCAAATGCTTCGCCCGTATCCGTCTGTAAATATTTGACTACAAATGTTTGCTGAAATCTGCTCGTCGTGTTTAATGACATGTATATGAGGCGTCTCTTTCCAACGTGTGTAGCTAACTTGTTCACCAATATCTGGAGGGCAAAAAGGAATAGAAAATGGAATAATTACCATTTAACAGACGCTAAGCGAAGCCAAACGACAGCAAACTGTCTCAAAAGAACATCTGTGTCCCTCAAAATAATTTTCCTTGCCTCACTCCTCTCGTCTCACCACCGTCCGAAGGAGATGTCTCCGTACGACAGGACCCAGCAGAGAAGCAAACACCTCTAAAATCACGGAAAAGACGCCAAAAACCCCAAGAAAACCCCACAGAAATGCCAATACAGAGACTCATACTCACTCGTTAACACGCAAAACGGCTAATTAACCTCGTGAACACGGCAGCATCAGTATCGGCTGGGGAGAAAACGCCAACTCTCCGTCTGTGAAATCCGACTGAAAGAGCAGTTTCTTCACAGCTGCGCACAAAAACAAAAAATGAAAACACAGCGCGAGAGCTTCTTACCTTAAAAACGCCCCTCTGGCGCTCCTTATAATTTTGTGTCTGTTTTCTCCTCTTCTCCGGATTCCCCCCCTTTCCAATCCTTCCGTTTAACGGCGTGGAAAGACAGAAAGAAAAAGGAAAGGGAGAGAGAAAGTGCGGTTAAAATTCCTTCAGACGGAAGCCTCCCGCGTGCTCGTGTATCCGGTAAAGAGCAGAGCAGAGCTGAACACAGTTGGCTGTTCTGTGTTGGTGTTTTTTTCCTCCTTTTCTGCTGAAAACAGATGTGATCGCTCCTCAGTCCAGCCGCTCCACCTGCAGCCCTGAGCAGAGCGGGCAGCCTCAGCACCACACAGGGATACGCCCACTTAAACACAGGTCACGCCCACGGAGACACAATTCACGCCTACACGTTCGCAAACCACACCCGTTTGATGTCGAAGCCACGCCCACAGCTCGGTTCTCAGCAGCTGCAGTGAAATAACTGTGCAGACTAATGCAGCGTTTTCCAGCCTTGCTCTCCACTGTGCTTTAAAGGGCCTATATCATGGAAAACTACACTGTCCTCACCATCACATCATTCACCCCTCATTATTCAGTCCTTATATGGAAGCTAAGCTGCAAAAAAAGTCGTTTTGAATTCAGTGAATTTGTGATGTCACAAAATTTACATATATCCACCCATTCAGCATACAGCAGTGTTGCTCCATCCAGTAACACTGAGTTTATAAGGACTGTTTCAGCCCAGACTGATTTTTTGAATGAGGCACATAGGACAGCCAATCAGAAAAGAAGTTATTTGCATATATCAGTCTTAAGGGTACAGTAACAAAAACACAAAAAACAGGCCATTTAATGCTAAGGGACAGTGAGACGTTGGAAGACAAACATGTAAAAATTAATTACTCCTGTTTTTGAGAATGTTGGCCCTCCTGTTTTAATACACCCACTTTAAACCCATGAAGGCTTTATTCACTAACATTATTCTCAGCATTTTCTATTTCTGCTTTCCTGGGCTTCCCTTTATGTTTTCCAGCTTATTTTAGTTCTCCAAACTCTAATCTTCCTATTTTAACCTCATGAATTGCCTGTTGATTACAACTGGCACAGTTATTAAATGTTATTGTAGCGTCTTGCTATGGGCTTGTTCGGCCATTGAGGCGTGGCTATGTAGAGTGGCGAGCGCAGAGCACCATGGGTACCGCCGTGGCAGTGGTGACAGACTCAAAAACATGTAAACAGATGTTGTTGTGGGTTTGGGCATATTTAAATGTGTTGCAGATGTGATAATGTGCTGGGCTGTGGGGCTGGTTGGTGGGGTTTAGTGTCTAACATATCTGTGAGTATGGTTGGATGTGACCTGCCCTGCCTTGTCGTTCTTCTTAACTCACAATACAGTTCCAAGCAATAGACATGTCTTGCTGCTGTATCAATTATATACAATATACATTGTATATACACACATATGCGTATATATGCGTATATATGCACACACACATATCCATTGATCAGGCATAACAGTATGACCACCTCTTTGTTTCCATGCTCATTATCCATTTTATCAGCTGCACTTACTATATAGGTGCACTTTGTAGTTTTACAATTACAGACTGTAGTCCATCTGTTTCTTTGCATACTTTATTAGCCCCTTTTACCCTGTTCTTCAGTGGCCAGCACCCCATTGGGCCACTGATGAAGGACTAGAGGATGACCAACACAAGCTGTGCAGCAGAAGATGAGCTATCGTCTCTGACTTTACATCGACGAGGTGGACTGACAATGCAGGTGTGTCTTATAGAGTGGACAGTGAGTGGACACAGTGTTTAAAAACTCCAGCAGCACTGCTGTGTCTGATCCACTCGTACCAGCACAACACACACTAATACACCACCACCACATCAGTATTACTGCAGTGCTAAGAATGATCCACCACTTATATAGTAAGTGGAGCTGATAAAATGGACAATGAGTGTAGAAACAAGGAGGTGGTCATAATGTTTTGCCTGATCGGTTTATATTCACTAAGAATTTGAATTCACTATAAGACAGGAAAATATTCCAACCAGCAAACCATCATACATGCTTCTATCCACAACAACAAAGAGATGCCCTAAATAAGAAGGGTGTTGGCTGTTGATCACAAAATAACATCTATCAATCATCATTTAACCTCCAACAGTTTTAGGACTAATATAACTGTGACATTCTTGATAAATTGACTTCGTTTACCAGTTAGTAAGGTAAGCTAATGTTAGCTATTAGTCATCTCGCAAACAAAATCATAGCATGCTTTTCAATTCCACAAAGCAAATCATTTACTTTTAATTAAGTAAACACTTTAGATTAAGGACAGTTTTACATAAAGTTGCCATTTAGAGGAAGTCATGCAGCCAATTTATGTTAGCTATGCTTAGGTCACTGTTTGTTGCTTCTATTAGCAAAACAAATGTTATTGTTAAAGTTTTGACTAATATTTACTCACCAGTTAGCTGTTTGTGACTGTGTGGTCTGCTGTACAAGGAAAACTTTCATGAAGATAAGCTGTCAGCTTGCAGGATGTTGCTTAATCTCAAACTTCAAAGCATTTATTTGTGAACTTCAATAAAATCACGGTACCATGTAGATTTGTGTAGCCGTAAAAGGGCAGTACACATGACTATCTGAAGGAAACTGAAGGAAGTGTTTGTTAATTAGCTGATGAGTTGAGTCAGGTGTGTTGGAGCAGGAAGGGGAAATAGCTGACTACAGAGTATAAGTATGGTGAATGGAGCAGTGCGTTTTATGGTATATGCCTTCCTCCTCCTAAGCCACCTCCTCTTCCCTATATTCAGCCTGTTAAATCACACAGATGTCCCTCCTGAATGCATGAAGTTGGCTGAGTAATCTGACACTTGAGTTTAAAGCTTCTGCCAAATTTGTCCTTTTTGCGTGCACTTCCCTCCCCGCTTGAGATTTCTCTGAGTGAGCGAGCAACGTGAAATGAGCTGCTGGATAAAAACCAACTGAACATTTGCTCATAAACACTTAGTTTTCCACCTGCTGAAACACACCTACCCATTAATTTTTCCTTAACAAATCCACACACGCACACTTCTCTCTCTCGTTAAAAAATGTTTATGCTCCTTTAACTAAAACAAGACAGAAAGAAAAGGAAATAATTTAGATATAAGAAAAAAAGTACATACATGGCTGCATTAAATGAAAAAGTGTCTGGAAACTATTGAAGGGTTATTACCTCATGCAGAGATACTGAGATCTATTTCTGAACCTAATAATAGAGATGCATGATGATATTAATATTGGTAGATAATTGCTTTAAAAACATATTGGACAGATGTTTAAACTTGACAGCTATTTCAAACCCATATTTAATGATGTATGTACTGTAAACCAAAAAAGCAGAAACACTGACAACACTGATCTACAGTACCAACGTATCTTTTGTTCATTTTACTGCATTTGTAACCCTATGGAAATAAATATAATATTTACTTGTAAGCTGATCCAGGTGGATTTAAGCCCTATTCGATCTGGATTAGTTTTACTAGAGGAGGTCTGGTTATGTAATTTGTGTGTGATGTGACCAGCTGATTCTTTTAAAATAAAGAATCTCCCCAAATTACTCCCAACAGCCCAGATCGATACATCATTGCACTGACGTTTACACCATCATTATGCAACAGTCGCTACACTTCCAAACAAAAACACACTGTGTGGCTAAATGACATATAGACTAGCATGTAGATAAGTGCGTTAAATTAACAATTATCAAATGCCGCTCAACAAGACAGAAAACACAATGCTTTATGAGAGGTACTTATGACAGTCATTTTCCTTCTCGTTGTAATTCGACCATCACCAAAAATGTAGTGGATTTCAGTAGTCTTGTCAAGAATTTAAGGATTAAGAAATTGGATCAAAGTAAGCTTCATTTTAGCTGTTGGCCGTGAGTTCAGGTCACACACAAAAAAAGAAAAAAATGGGGGTGTTGTTTTCTGCTACATGGTTTCTGCTGTCACAGAACCCTTTTTGTTGCTATACAGAACCCTTTTCAAAAGAGTTCTATATAGAACCATCTACAGCACATTCTTAAGAACCCTTTCATGATGCAAATAACCCTTTTAACATGCAAAGGGTTTTTTGAGTGATCATGGTTCTACATAAAACCATTTTCTTTACTATTTTTAAGAGTGTAGGTAATACTAATCCTGCTCGGATTAAATCTCTGAGCTTTAGTCCTAGTTTCTACATTTTAACAATATTTATGTTTTAGTATCTCCAGATATTTATATAAAAAATACCGGTTATCAGCATCGGCCCACAATTCCCCTCTCTCTGCATTCCTACCTAATACATCTTCACACATATCTGAATATTAAAGCAAGGTGTGCTAATTCACATTTGGAACAGATTAGGAGCATAAATGTCACAGAGCAGAGCTGGCCACCCCTACACTGATGAAATGCTCAACTTTCAGCCAATTTGACTACAAGCACGTAGATGATACCCCTGCAGAAATTATTGGGAGCGGAACAGGGCTTGGCTGATGCCAAACATTTTGACTTTCCACACGCAGCATGTGAAATGAATGACCTGTTGGGTTGAAATCAGTGGATGGATGCAGGTTTTCTAATTTTTGGCTCTAAAAACCTCCCTAAGTTGCCAGCTCACCATTTTTTACGTCACTGCCCTGCTTTCTGCTGAAGCAGTAGTGAGTTCTAAGGCCTTTGATGGCATCTGCGAAAGCAAAAGCCAATATTTTGGCTTGGGATCCTACTCCACATACTCAGACTAGATGAGCACAAGTAAAGATGAATTAAAATGAAAAACTTTAAAAATACTGTAGCATGAAGTAAGGTGAAATAGGACACAGGATGTTTAGAATGTTCAGAGTGCCTGGAATCCAGCTTGGCAAGACAAGCAAGAAAAGCATTTATAAAACAATAAAAAAGCAATTTATGAAGCAATAAAAGCTAAGATCTTCCTAGCCCCCAGGCATGTCATGTAAATGTGTGATAAATAATAGCATAAAATGCAACATGGTGAATATGTATATATTGTGGCGTCCGCTATGGGCCATGCTGCCATGAAGAGCATAGGAGGTGTGGCCACCCAAAGCATCTCTTGAGAGGTACCATGCTCCCAGCTTAAAAAGGCACTGCTGCTGTCATTGTTGTTGATGGTGTTTTTACCGTAGTTGTGTTGTTTGTAGTAAATGTGACCGAGGACAACGGTTTTCAGTGCGTTGAAGTCTCCACCCTTCATGAATGTTGTGTCCTCCTGCGTTACCTTTCCCTGGGTTTCGGGTTGAGTTAGTGCTGGGCTGGGTTTTTCTTGCTGCCTGTTGAAATTAAAGAGCATTTGCCTATATGAGCCATGTTTTCCATGACTTCTTCTACAGCGTAGCCACAATATAATTATATATAAATCATATCATTTGTTAGATCACTGATTCACCTTACTTAGCTCTTCCCTTTTAAAAAAAAGTGGCTCTTCCACATTTTTGTTTTCAGCTTATGCAGTCCTCTAACAGAAAACAGTGGTTGTTTTTCAATACTAAGAACATGAAGAACTGAAGTGACAAGTTATCTTGCAGGAAAGAACTCACAGAAACACAAGAACAGAGAATGCATGTATAAGATTCTGAGATATGCTGTGTACTCATTCTGGTGGAATACTGTGTCCTCTGCTGTTTTCACCAGCACAGACGTTTGTAGCCAAAAGCTAAGAATATTATGGAATCCAAAAATGCTTATGTATAACACAAATGACTAAATCAAGTCTGAAATGACTGTTGTGTTATTTTTCATTGCTGTAATAAAACAAAAGCTATTTCACTGAAACAGCCTCTTCATCAGCCACAGTTTTGGTGGCATTCTTGTTTGAATGTTCATAAGCCAGCAGCAGGAAAACCTGTGATCAAGGACCTGCTTTTTTGAGCAACTTTATATAACTGCAAGGTACAGGACAAAACTGAATAAAAGCAAGAGAAATGGGATGGGAAAATATTCTGGCTGCAGCAGTCATTGCAACTCCTTACCTAAAGAGTTTCCTCTGGCTGATCCCAAGGAAAGCCAGGCAAAGGAGAAAGAGAGGCTACACACTATAGCACCACTTATCTTCAGCTGTGGCTTACAGATGGTACCTTTTGCCATGCTAGATACAAGCTAATGTGTCCTACAAATAGCCCTTTAAATCACAAACATAGCAATTTCTTTCCTTCATTTTAATTTTCAATTATAAAGGAATGAACAGACCAACAGTAACAATAACAAAAATCAATACAACTGCTCTGTAAAATTGATTTTTAACCCCTTGAAATCCCAGGCATATATCATACTAAGCCTTTTTATTCAGTAAGTATAGGGACTTCAGTACAAACTGATCTTCTTTGGTTATAGAACTGTGTAATGAAACTTTGGGCCTGCTGGTGGGCCCTGGCCATTTAAGGTGTTAAAAAAAGAAGAATTAAACTTCTTTTCACTGATCTGTCAAAATCAACAGAAAACAGAATTAGCAAAGTGATGGCGACCTTGTGGTGAATACCACTCTAGCGGAGACTCAGCACCAGGCACCGTGACCATAGACTCCTGGCTGCTGCTCCAGGGTGTCGCTTTCTATTAGTCAGTGCTTTTCTGTGGAGATTATACAAGCTGTGTGTGTCAACAATGGATACATCTTTAATTAGCTGCATTCACTCATTAGAAATGGGCTGTCTAGGCACATAGTGTGGATGTATGTATACTTCACCTTTTTTAAACATTTATGAACAGCTAACAGCTTTCAGTGCTGTAAGACACTGTTCTAAAGTTGCCATCTTCACACGGTGGGACCTGTTACCTGCTGATCTCTCACACCCTGACATGACAAACGCCGATTGAACACGTCTCCAGGTAGCGCTCAGGCTACAACCGAAACCAGATTTCTCTGCTCCCTTCGACTTTATTACTATTTCATCAGTTTGATCATAAATTCAAAAGCGCTGGGACTGAGGTTGGAGATCAGAGGTGTCAGTCAATTTAGAATGACTTACCCTCACTTTCCCTGTCCATTAAAGGAGCACCTAAGGAAGGTGAAGACAAATGCCCTCGCCGCTCCAGAGGCTGCATGTGCCTAACTTTACAGAAAAGGAGTGCTTAAGAAGGATCAATGTTATTCTTTTTATGTACAGTGAGGTACTAAAAGCTAATGTAAGACCAGCTCCTCTGTGCTCATATAACTGCACACTTCCTGATAGACACTAAATATGTAAATCCCCAGAGTGCTAAGCTGCATGTGTACAGGCATCACTTGCTCTAAATTCATGATTTATGAAATAAACACAAATCAAAGAGTGTTTTGGAGTTTGTATTGGTCCAGACAAATACAAGGCTGTCAACAGACAGGTACACTTCACATTCAAAGAGATCCTGTCGATGGTGATCTACTGCACATTCCTCCGTATCTTAATAACACACACTCAAGGGAGCTACAATAAAGACACGCGTTTAGTCAAGCATTTGTTGTTCGTTGTTGTTGTTTTTGATTCTGTAGGGTGTAGCTTCACGTGTGAACAAGGGATCAAATTTGTTGATGGCTCAGTGATCTGAATCTCAACACATCCTCCAAACAAAACAGCAATGTAGTGTTGCGCCCTGTTAGTTAAAATAGATCAACAGATAAGTGTGCTGTTAATCAACACATATTTTCTGAGAGTGTACGTAACACATAAGAAGTGCCAATTTGAGCTCATCATATTCTAAAATAAAAATGAACCTAGAATGAAAATGTGAATTATACTATTTATATGTATACAATAAGTCACAAGAAGTAGAGCTTTACTAAAAGATCACAATCAAAGTGTTATTGGCCAAGTTTGTGCACACATAAGGAATTTGTGTCTGGGTTATAGTAGTCCCTACAGCACTCAATATACAGTGTAATTGACAACACAGTGCTTACATATAACAATAGGACAATACACATAAATTAACTAATACAGTGCTTAAATATGACTATGATAGAAATACATGCACATATTTTCTAAACCGCTTATCTTTCTGGGTCAAGAGGGTTGCTGGAGCCTATCACAGCGGTCGTTGGGCAGAAGGCACGATAGGAATAGTGTGGTACGTTTAAGGTGTTGCATGTACACCATGATTAGGATTGAGTATTGCACAGTTCACCTTCAAAGTTCAGAGTACATGGTGTTAGGGGTTTTTAGGCACATGACCTGTATATTCATTAGCTTAATGATTTATGTAAAGAAACTATTCTTGTGCCTGGATGTTTTGGCAACAGGTGTTCTGTTGCGCCTGCTTATTGATTACTAGCTTCTGACGCATAATTGAATAACAAGAAAGTTTATTTACATTCTGCAAACAAAAATAGGTCCATTAAACACTCTACATGCTGGTGTATGTTGCTAGGTTAGAAAAAAAATGAAAGCTAAAATGATACCTTATGTATTTTAAAAATACATAAAAAATAAAAAAATTGAGTGCTAATAAAGTGCCACTTAACCATTCACTGCGAGGTCAGAACTAACCGTGGTAAAATGTTTAGTGTTGGTGATAATGCAATACAAATTAACGTGATTACTCTTCCTGTAATGAATGTCTGTAATGCATTCTAGTTTAAATTTTATAATCATATTTCAGTTACTGACTTAATAAGAATGTTTTATTTGCATTACTGATATGTCTCCAAAAGAACAATACATTTATAACTTAAGTTTTCTTCTTTATGTATTATCCATATCAATGCATGTATGTAATATGCGCATGTGTGGTACATGTCTATAATCTTTCAAGGCTTCTAATCATGCCATTATGAAAGTGACAGACAAGAATCCATGAAGCCAGAGCCCCAACCGCACATAAACGAAAGAAGCATGTGCAAAAAAGGAAGAAGAACGTACTAGCCTTTACTTGTCCAGCTTAGTAGCATGTCACAGTCAGCCCTTTTAAGGTGAGTGCAGCCAATGCCATGCATGTGTAGTAGTCAGTTTCACCTTGATACACCCAACCAACAAAGCAGACAAAACACTCCAGGGTAAGAGTGAAGCCCTGCATGCAATGTTTATTTTCTCTTGAAAATTGATCATAATGTGTTTGACATATCTGACAGAGGGAAGTGTCATAAATCTTGGATACCTTGTACGTGCACTTAATATACTTATTGTCTCCTTGACTCAGTCTCTCTAACCTGCTGTCTCTTTTGCTCTTGACAGTTTAATTTCATTTTGAATCAATTGCATGCCCTGCACAATTTGAAACTAAATGTTGTCTCTGTCCAATGATTTTTTCCCTCTGGGCAGGCAATTTAATGAAAATATAGCATATTCTATTAGTCTACACCGAGAACATATAATAAAATATTTTATTTACTCACATAGTCTTGTTTGATGTTGATGTTGTTGGAGATTTCACCCCTCTAAACACCTCAATAAAGCAGCATTTACAGGTGTCATCACACTGTCAGTAGTCAGCAGCATTTAGCTCTATTGACTCCTTTCTTTCTTTAATTAAATACAATGTTATTTGAAAATAAACCTGTAAATTAATGCAAATTAGAAAAAAAATGACTAATCTGGCAGCTGCTAACACACTGTACTGTGATGCAGTGGGGCAAAAATATTTAGCACTCTCTATATTCTGGATTCATAAATTTGTTGATGTGAACAATTATTTTCAAAAACTTCTTCAAAAGTTTTTTTTAAATGCCTTTTTAGAGAACAATAAAATGGCAGATGTGCCCCAGGTAACATACCTGATAATGCATCATACTATACATAGATTTATAAGATGCTGATTGTAGCAACTCATCATTAGGAATCATCTGCAGGGAAGGCAGCAAAAAAGAGAAGCCAAATCAAAGCATGGATAAACATAATCTTTGATTTGATAGACACTTACACTAGTACACACTTAGTCTTAGTGTGATATATGTGTGTATATACACACACAGACACATTGGGGTTATAGCAATTCCAATAACAAAAGAAAAAAAATCAGTATTTGTTTTGACAGTTTTGAACTACAAATATGAGGATACAATAATGTGACGTGATAATATATAATATATATTATACATAATATATATAATATCTATATATGCAACTCCATTTCCAAAAAAGTTGGGCTGCTGTGCAAAATGTAAACAAAAACAAAATCCAATGATGTGCGAATAATTTAAACCCTATATTTAATTGAAAATAGTACAAAGACAACATATCAAATGTTAAAACTGAGAAATTTTCTTGTTTTTCGAAAAATATATGCCCATTTTAAATTTGATGCCAACAACACATTCCAAAAAAAGTTGGGACAGGGGCATGTTTACCACTGTGTTTCATCACCTCTTCTTTTAACAACACTCTGTAAGGAGACACTGCTGTAGTTTTGGAAGTGAAATGTTTTCCCATTCTTGTTTAAGATAGAATTTTAGCTGCTCATCAGTTCGGGGTCTCCTTTGCTGTACTTTTCATTTTGTAATGTGCCAAATGTTTTCAGTGGTGACAGGTCTGGACTGCAGGCAGGTCAGTTTAGCACCAGGACTCTTTTAATACAGAGCCATGCTGTTGTAATACATGCAGAATGTGGTTTGACATTGTCTTGCTGAAATAATCAAGGCCTTCCCTGAAAAAGACGTCATCTGGATGGCAGCATATGTTGCCAAAACCTGTATATATGGTTCAGTATTAATGGTGCCTTCACAGATGTGAATGTCAACCATGTCATGTGCACTAATGCCCCCCCATACCATCATGAATACTGGGTTTTGAACTGTGCACTGAGAAGAACGTGAGTGGTCTTTAGCCTGGAGGACACAGCTTTCATGATTTCCAAAAACAATTTCAAATGTTGATTCGTCAGAACGCAGAACACTTTTCCACTTCGCCTCAGTCCATTTTAAATGAGCGGCGGCGATTCTGGGTCCTGTTTATATATGGTTTATTCTTTGCGTTCAAGAGTTTTAATTAGCAGTTGTGGATGCAGCGTTGAACTGTTTTGATAGACAGTGGTTTTCAGAAGTGTTTCTGAGCCCATCCGGTGATTTCCACTACAGAGTCGTGTCTGTTTTTAATACAGTGCTGCCTGAGGGCCCAAAGATCACAGCCAGCCAATACTTTTTTTTGGCCTTGTCCCTTGCTTACAGAGATTTCTCCAGATTCTCTGAATCTTTTAACGATATCATGTACCGTAGATGATGAAAAGCAAAAGTTCTTTTGCTATTTTATGTTGAGAAACATTATTCTTGAATTGTTGCACTGTTTGATTTTGCAGTCTTTCACAGAGTGGTGAGCCCCTCCTCATCTTCACTTCTGAAAGATTCAGCCTCTCTGGGATGCTCTTTTTATACACAATCATGTTACTGACCTGATGCCAATTAACCACCAGATGTTTTTTTAACGCATTACACAACTTTACCAGCCTTTTGTTGCCCCCGTCCCAACTTTTTGGGAACGTGTTGTTGGCATCAAATTCAAAATGGGCAAATATTTTTCAATAAACAATATAATTTCTCAGTTTCAACATTTGTGTTATGTTGTCTTTGAAGCATTTTCAACTAAATATAGGGTTTAAATGATTTGCATATCATTGCATTGCAAGAAGTAATTGCTGCATGGTCATTTATCAAGTGAATCATTTTTAAAATATGCTATTTGTCCTTTTCACAGACAATAATAACAAATGTATTCACCATTCTTATATTCTTATAAACCACTGCCTTATAATTGTAACATTACAGCAAAAACTAGCTACTCCACAATTAAACTGCTAAAGCAGACAGTGAATCTGAACCCCTTAGTAGAATAAAAAATTGAAAATAGGGAAAGAACACTTCATTAAAGAATTAAATATTAAGGAATAAACTAGCATAATTACAAAACATTTCTGTTTTGTTTCTAGGTGTTTTTCTTGTTTCCTCATGTTTTTTATTGGAAAAGTAAAGAAGCCCTATACTGGAGTTAAATTGGAGTGCGGGTAAAGTTATTCATACATAGCAACAGTAATAAAAAACAGAAAC
Organism: Colossoma macropomum; assembly: GCF_904425465.1. Lineage (NCBI taxonomy): Eukaryota > Metazoa > Chordata > Actinopteri > Characiformes > Serrasalmidae > Colossoma > Colossoma macropomum. The sequence goes on along the minus strand of NW_023494796.1, from coordinate 24,679,586 downwards.
AGCCCTACTATGCCTATGGGGGAAATGAAAAGACTATAACAATATATTTTTTAGAAAAGGCAAAGCTGCATTGTCTTGCCAATGGGAACTATTCTAAAGTCTTCTGGAGACCGAGTCACATGGAAAATGTAGTAAAAGCCTTTCAGTTCTCTATGGGCCTCTATGCTATGTTGCTTAGTCAGGAGTTTTTACAATAGGAGGCACATGTTCTTTGGTCCTGGTCCAGGTATAAATGCAAGGGTTAAACCAGGCAGGACGTCAGTTCACCAGTTGGTTTCAGCTCTGAACCAAACCAGCCAAACAGCCACCATGAGCATGGGCAGGGTAAGCAGCAGAGATGGAGAAAGCTTTGCAATTCTTCTGTTTTTATTGATCCAGCTTACTCAATTACGTGTAATTTGTCATTCAACAGGTCATCTTCTACGAGGACAAGAACTTCATGGGTCGCTCTTATGAGTGCACCAGTGATTGTTCCGACATTTACTCCTACATGAGCCGCTGCCACTCCTGCAGAGTCGAGAGCGGCTGCTGGATGGTCTACGACCGCCCCAACTACATGGGTAACCAGTATTTCATGAGGAGGGGCGAGTACGCTGACTACATGAGCATGTGGGGATTTAACAACTGCATCAGGTCCTGCCGCATGATCCCCATGGTAGGCTATTAACATCTGCTGCACCGTTATACAAACTTCTCAGTTTACTATACAGATATGGGTTTAAATTAGTTTGTACCCCAAACGTGACCCTGTTTGTTTTCTTCTCAAACAGCACAGAGGATCCTACAGGATGAGGGTCTACGAGAGGGAGAACTTCATGGGCCAGATGCATGAAGTGATGGAGGACTGCGATTCCTTCATGGACCGCTACCACTGGTCCAGCGGCTGCATGTCCTGCCATGTGATGGACGGCCACTGGCTGATGTACGAGCATCCCCACTACAGAGGCAGGATGTGGTACTTCAGGCCTGGAGAGTACAGGAGCTTCAGGGACTTTGGCGGCATGAGGTTCATGAGCATGAGGCGCATCATGGATTCCTGGTATTAAAATGAATGTAAATTCATGTGTTAAAAAAAGCACATTTTGAATAAAAGGTCATTAAAAAAGCAATAAGTCAAGTGTTTTTAATCTACAATTCAATAACAGTTAGTTTCATACCATGTACTGCAATGGTCTATGTTTTTTTGGTCGTTCAATTTTCATTTCAAAGTTTAATTGTGAAAAACAGAGAATGGGTCCATTCTTGTTCTTGGTTATGCCACCAGATTTGATGGTTCAGCCAGTGAATATGCCTTACAACCACTTTTCTAAAATCACATTATTTCTTTCAGCACCTAACTGTTCAAAGCAGAAAGACCAAAATATTAGTCCCATATTTCATATTTTCAACATGCTAATATCCACAGGAAAAAGAACATTGGTTAAATGAAAGAAAATGGTAGAAAAAAGCTTTTCTTTTCCAAACAGTACATTGAGAACTGACTCCATTCTAATACTAGATGGACAAGATATGACTTTCTTTTTTTAAACAAAGAGCCTAATTTTAGAGGGTTTTATGTAGTTCCTTCAATATCAAAACAGGCCTTTTGATGGTAAATCAACCTTTTTATTAGGTGCTCACTCTTGAATATGTGTTGCTCACATCAGTCAACCACCTCAGATCTACACAGCACTCTTCCTGAACTGAAGCATGGCAGGATCTCTACTGTCAGAACTGCAACAGCTTTATATGTGTGAACATTCTACACATCTGCTATGGATTAAAAATCATACACTATAGATGAAACATTTTGACAGAAAACAGCAACACTACAGTTATTTTTAGTGCTAGTTTACCTTTTGCAATAATTTCAGATTTTCATCTTCACTTCAAGGAATGAGTTATTTTTTCTTTTAACAGGTGTGCTAGCAGCGTGCTGAAAAAATTGAAGGGAGTGCTATCACTGTTTCATTTCATTTTATATCTGGAGTGTAACATCACAATACAACACAAATTAAGCAAAATGCTCATTTCATCCTGTACCCCTTTTGTCAATACCCCTATATCCCTAGAAAGTGGTTTATGTTTATACGAAAAAAATCCTTGACACTTTGTTTTATGATTAATAAGTGATATAATAATATGAATCTGCCTGTAGATTTTTTTCAAGGGGTGCTAGTAGGGGTGGTAAGTCATTTTTAGGTGATACAGCACCCTTCTGGCCCAATGCTTGCTAGGAACTTCTTGCCCTGCACATTATTTCTTCTTCTCATAAACTTTATACACCTCATTGTGAATGAACTTGTGCCCACAGGTGGGTAATAAATAACAGTATTTACTCAGTTTGATGTACCCAAGTAAGATTTTGTTGGATTTGAACTTTTCAGTATTTTGATTCCTATGTACAAATTAACTTTTATATATCCAAAACAATTTTTTAAATTGAAATTCAAAAATGAAAAAATAAACAACATATATTTGATTTGCATTGATTAGCCAAACCAGGTACTGGATAACCACAAATAAAACTAGGCTTTCTGAATGAGTGGTCTAAAAATTGTTAAAAGAAAACAATGATGTACATAAAATCAGTACTTACTGAATTAATGATGTATTTTATTTATTTTATGTAGAGACCTGTGAAAATATTCTTAATTACTCATCCTTTTGATCTTTCATTCAAAATATTAGCAAAACATCTAAGCTTAATTTATGGGATAATGATCAAAAGAAAAAACTAAATCTTGTCATGAAATAAATATTTTTCTATAATAATTGTTACCACCCCTAGAAAATCTCAAGAGTAAAATCTTACAGAAGTATATTCCAATTCATATTATATGTTTTAAAGTTCAGCTTAGCATTTAGGTACACTTAAATGGTCAGCCATGAGTTCCTGATTCACTGGGGAATATATAAGAGGTGAAACACAGGCCTAATTCCCTTACTCACCCCTCACTATATACTATCAGAAAAAAGGGTATGAAACTGTCACTGGGGCAGTACCCCTTTGGGGTGGTACCGTCAAGGGTACATCTCAGTACCTTTAGTCAGGGAACATACTTGTACCATAATCCACTGAAATTATATTTTCTAAATTGTATTGGCTCCACACACCCCATCTCGTCTCCAGGCTTTTTATTTTATTGTTCTGTTTTAAATTATTAGGTTCTGAAAAACACAAATACGTATTTTTTACCTGGAAAAAAACATATTTAGGGTACACCACTGGACCTTAAAACCACTGTTGTACCTTTGAGGGCACATTTACATTGTTTGTACCTTGATGAAGAAAAAGTGTACCTGTATAGAACCTTTATTTCTAACAGTGTAAGAAAGTCTGGAGAAAACAGCAGTAATGTGCAACAAAAGGTTGTTGAGCTGCACGAACCAGAAAATGGCTACCAGAAAATAGCTAAACAGTTAAAAAAGCCCATTTCCACTATCAGGGAAATAATTAAGAAGTTTAAAACAACTGGAGATGTTAAGAATCTGCCAGGAAGAGTATGTATGTCTACACTGACCCCACATACAGTGAGGAGCTTAGTTCAAGTGGACATAGAATCTGCAAGTATCACAGATGGGGAATTGCAGACATTAGTTAGGTCTTGGAGTCACAACATCTCTGAAACTACAATCAAACACCACCTATATCAGAATCAGAATCAAGCTTTATTGGCCAGGTATGCTTACACATACAGTGCACAGTATCAGACAAACCTTTACATGTAGTAAATAAAATAAAATAAAATAAAATAAAACATGCATTCCTACCATCACTCACTCATACACACACATACACACACAGTCATACCTGTAAACTGTACATTGTGCAAAGTATGTGTCTTAAGTTAAAGTGCTGAGTGCAGCAGCAGTTTCAAGGGTGTATAGTGGCAAAGAAAGGGATAAGTGAGGTAACAGTCAGATAAGTGGGGTAATAGGGCAGGTAAGTAAGATGCTAGAGGAAACACTGGTCTGAGACGATAGTTTCAGAGGATGGAATGTTGAGTGTGACATTACAACCCCATTTCCAAAAAAGTTGGGATGCTGTGCAAAATGAAAATAAAAACAAAATACAATGGTGTGCAAATCATTTAAACCCTATATTTAATTGAAAATAGTACAAAGGCAACATATCAAATGTTGAAACTGAGAAATTTTATTGTTTTTTGAAAAATATATGCCCATTTTGAATTTGATGCTAACAACACATTCAGTTGGGATGGGGGAACAAAGGGCTGGGAAAGTTGTGTAATGCTAAAAATAATAATAAAAAAAACACCTGGTGGTTAACTGGAAACAAGTCAGTAACATGACTGGGTATAAAAAGAGCATCCCAGAGAGGCTGAGTCTTTCAGAAGTAAAGATGGAAAGGGATTCACCACTCTGTAAAAGACTGCACTGGTAAATAGTGCAACAATTCAAAAATATTGTTTCTCAACATAAAATAGCAAAAGAACTTTTGCTTTTCATCATCTACAGTACATTAAAAGATTCAGAGAATCTGGAGAAATCTCTGTATGCAAGGGACACGGCCAAAAAAAAGTATTTGCTGGCCATGATCTTTGGGCCCTCAGGCGGCACCGCATTAAAAAACAGACCTGATTCTGTAGTGGAAATCACTGCTTGGGCTCAGAAACACTTCTGAAAACCACTGTCTGTGAACATAGTTCTTCACTGCATCCACAAATGCAAGTTAAAACTGTAAAACGCAAAGAGGAAACCATAAACAGGATCCAGAAATGCTGCCATGTTCTCTGGGAATAAAATTTCAACATTTGATATGTTGTCTTTTCCTTTGAAAATATGGTTTACATAATTTGCCTATCATTGCATTCTGTTTTTATTTACATTCGGCACAGTGTCCCAACTTTTTTGGAAATGGGGTTGTATATACCAATATATTTAGAAGTGCAATTTAAAGTTGGATCAGATGTGTAATATTTTAACTGTTCAAGAGAGTGATAGCTTGTGGGAAGAAGCTTCTCTGTAGCCTGGATGTCCTGATCCTCATCTGGCTGAAGTGCCGGCCTGAGGCAAGGAGATGGAACAGGTTGTGTCCGGGATGTGATGAGTCAGTGGAGATTTTCTCTGCACGCTTCCTGGTTCTGGAGGCATGCAATTCCAGCACTGTGGGCAACCTAACCCCAATTGTCCTCTCTGCAGACCTGATGATGCGCTGCAGTCTGTGGAGGTCATGCTTGGTGGCTGAGCTGCCCCACACTGTTATGGACGTAGTGATGACAGACTCTATGATGGCTGTGTAGAATACACCGTCAGCTCCTGGGGCCGGTTGAACTTCCTCAGCTGACGCAGGAAGTACGTCCTCTGCTGGGCTCTCTTGATGATGGAGCTGATGTTGCTGTCCCACTTCAGGTCCCTGGTGATTGTTGTGCCCAGGAACTTGCAGGACTCTACTGCCACCACAGTTCTGTCCAGGATGGTGAGTGCTGGCAGCGTTGGAGGGCTCCTCCTGAAGTCCACTGTCATCTCCACTGTTTTCGCTGTATTCAGCACCAGCTTGTTGTGGCTGCTCCAAAGGACCACCTGATCAACCACCTGTCTGTAAGCAGACTCGTCACCATCTCGGATGAGACCAATGACTGTAGTGTCACCTGCAAACTTCAAGATTTTGACTGATCGGTCCCTGGAGGTACAGTTGTTAGTGTACAGTGAGAAGAGCTATGGTGAGAGTACACCACCCTGTGGAGCATCCCTACTGATGATCTTGGTTTTTGAGGTGAACTTTTTCAACCTCATCTGCTGCTCTCTGCCAGTGAGGAAGTTGGTGATCCACTTGTAGGATCCACAAGTTGTTTGGGGGGTTGCCAGAAGAAATATTCTGCTGTCAAGAACCAACAAACTCAAGCTCCTACAGTTTGCCAGATGTTACTGGACTTTCAGTGGGACTGTGTTCTATGGTCAGATCAGACCAAAATAGAGGTTTCTGACATCAAACACCAGAGGTGAGTTCGGTGTGGACACAAAGATAGCCATGCAGAAAAGAAGCTCATCCCCACTGTGATGTATGGTGGCGGATCTGTGGTATTTTGGGACTGTTTTTTCCGAAGGCCCTGGACAATTTATTCAGATACATGGTATCACAGACTTGATCAAGTACCAGCAGAAATAACATACAAAACCTGACTGCCTCAGCCAGGAATCAACACAAAAATGGTTCACTGACCACAGAATTAAGGTTTTGCCATGGCCACCCCAGTCCCCTGAACTAAACCCCATAGAAAAACTGTAAGATGAGCTGAAGAGGAGAGTCCACAATGTGGACAGTGGAATCTGAAGGTTCTGAAGAAGTTCTGTCTGAAGGAACTTGTTCAGATCCTTTACCATATGTACTCCTGTCTCGTTAGGCATTATAGGAAGTGTTAAATGAAAATTAGCGGAAAATATTTTCCAGCAGCACTGCTGTGTCTGATCCACTCAGACCTGCGCAACACACACTAACACACCACCACCACATCAGTGTTACTGTAGTGCTGAGAATGATCCACTACCCAAATAGTACCTGCTCTGTGAGGGTCCATGGGGGTCCTGACTACCGAAGAACACGGTAAAAGGGGGCTAACAAAGTATGCAGAGAAACAGATGGACTACAGTAATTTTAGAACTACAAATTGCACCTATATAGTAAGTGGAGCTGATAAAAAGGACAATGAGCATAGAAACAAGGAGGTGGTCACAAAGACACCTTTGTTTATTGAAACAACTCCAATATCACTGCTTAAGGAATACAAGCTCTCAGACTTGAACTCAGTACATGGATCTTTGTATGCTCTTTTCTACACACTGTGGTTTCTGCTCTTAATAAACCATACATACTAATGGGCCTTATACTGATAGAAGGACCCCTAAGTACCCCTGTTTTGCATTAGTCTGAAGCAATGTCAATAATCTTTTCTCTCTTAAGCGAACACCTCCTCAGTGTTTTTATGTGATGCCATGGCCTCATGAAAAAGGAGGTTACTGCATTTGACATCAATTAGATGCATCATACCACTAATGCTGTCTCATGAAAAACTCCATATTGCTCCACCAAATGGTACAGTACTCATTAATGAGCTTTAAGTAAAAGGTTGCAAGCTACATTTTGCTGATGACACTGCAGCTTATAGTTCTGCACAGTCAATATGTTAGGCCACAGAAAATCTCTTTAAAACCTTAAACTTGATATAGATATCTTGACCTGATCTCAGGCTTGCGCTTGTGTAGTGGATAATTATGGTTAATTCTGCCACAGCTTAAGGTAGTACTGATTTGTGGTGATGAAAGTTACTTAGATTCAGTTACAAAAGACACGTCTGATGCCTGAAGTTTGCTTCTTTAGTTTTACAATGCAGCTACAAGGCAAATGTGGCTTTAATGTAACTTTGAAAAACTAGTGATGGCAGAATACTGAATACTGTTACTGGTTGGCAGTTTTCTTTAATTATTATCTAATTATTTAGTTAATACATTTCATGAAAAGCTTGCTTGTCATTTGAATGAAGTTTAAAAATTCTCAACAATTTTTTTCTCTCTCACTGCCTGCTTCAGACCACTGTTGCTCCCACAATCCCCGCAGCAGGAATAACTGTTCACATTTATTTATCAGTCTACTCAGGCTTTAGCAGAGCTCACTAACACTGAGCTTAATAGCTGATCATCATATAGATTTAATGGTCTACTCAGGCTTTAGCAGAGCTCACTAACACTGAGAATAATAGCTGATCATCACATTGATTTATCGGTCTACTCAGGCTTTAGCAGAGCTCAGTAACACTGAGATTAATAGTTGATCATCACATTGATTTATCGGTCTACTCAGGCTTTAGCAGAGCTCAGTAACACTGAGATTAATAGCTGATCATCACATTGATTTATTGGTCAACGCAGGCTTTAGCAGAGCTCAGTAACACTGAGATTAATAGCTGATCATCACATTGATTGATCGGTCTACTCAGGCTTTAGCAGAGCTCAGTAACACTGAGATTAATAACTGATGAACACATTGATTTATCAGTCTACTCAGGCTTTAGCAGAGCTCAGTAACACCTAGATTAATAGCTGTTCACATTAATTTATTAGTTTACTCAGGCTTTAGCAGGAACTTCAGTGTTTGTAAAGAAACTGTTAATTGAGGACCTCTTTAGAATTTGACAAACAAGCATGTTTGCTACATGCCAGGCACTGATTCTAAGTAAAGTTAATAAACAAGAATTGATGGTGTTACTTTTGAAGACTGTGTTTTATTTTAATTTGGTAAGAATTCTAAAAGTGTTTTCCTAAACAGGTAAAAAGTGACTGTATACTGAATACTACATTTACAAATTGTAACTTGGACTGTATACAGTTACTTAATTTGTGTGTTTCTGAATACGTTTTCCCAATACTTGATTCTATAATATCTTATCCCTGAATGGAGCTAATGAGCAACAATTTGCCCATGTTTACAGATGACAGTATGTAGTATAGTGTCAGAAACTAAATAATCAAATCTATTTGAGATTACTTCATAACTGAATTTGTTTTTGGCAAGCATATGATGATACAGTCATGCACATTATTTGCTAAATTAGCCTTGTACTTCCAGTGCAAAACTAAAGAAGCAAACTTCATTAACCAAACATGTCTTAGCTGACTGACTATATTTGGGGGGAACTGCGTAAATTACATTTGTGGTTGAACTATTACTTTAAACGGAGTAAGTCTACTCAGGAATCCATGTGTCCACCTTCAGATTCAAGCCCATTTTATAAAAGAAAATTAAATCCATGCAGCTCCAGCCATTACTGTACAGATTGCCAGCTTTGTGATTTAATATTCTCATCATCTGAAGAGTAATTCACATTATTGGTGGGGACCGTGCTGTAATATCTTGTTGTCTTTTTTTTCTCACTCAGTTGAACTAATTAAATTTAATTGAATTGAACAGTTCATAGCGAACTATGCTTTTGCTCATCCCTGAAATAAGCCAAATCAACTGAGCGGTGGGATCGCAAGCGGAGGAGAAACTGATGAAGCACTTGCGCAATTTATTATTATTATCGCACTGATCACCATCTCGCCTCACATTTTCATGTGACTGGCTCGCCATAATGAATTGCAGTTTTGCATCAGAAACAATAGCTCATCCTTAGGAGCGGGGCTCGCTCTACTGGGGAAATGCACTGCCACGTTCAATAGTGAAGGCAGCCATTTCAAAGGTAATGTAATTTCTTCTTTCCTTCAGTGAATCAGTATTCAACAGATTTCTCACACTCTCGAGTGGTAGAAATAGATATTATGGCAGTGGCGCCTGGGGAAAATCTGTGGATTCATGCATGATATTTGCAACGGAGAGGTTTGTGTTCCATACTAAGAAGGAAGTCAATTTAAATTAAAAAAGCCAAGCTAATGGCACTTCAAGACGTACCTCAAATTGAAGACACTTTAAAGACAGTTCCATGCCACTCAATCTATACTGAATCTATACACACACACACAAACACACACTCTCACACAGGGTTACAAATCATTGCTGCCCAAAGAAGGTATCTTCAAATATTCTTAACTTTTAATATACTTTAATGAAAATAGATATTATTCAAAGAAACAACTGAACTCAAATGAACCATGAGGGCCTTTTAAGCCTTCAAAGAAAAAGATTTGTGTGAAATAAAAAAAACACGTCTGTTATTGTGTAATTTAATATAATCATCATGCCTGTTAAGGTTTGGTTGGAAGTAAAAGGGTTCAATTCCTGAAATTATTACCAGAATTATCCAGTGACAACTTTTTCAATGTAGTATCTAGATAGCCAAGCAAGCTGTCCCCAAACCGAAGATCTACTGAAGTGGACAGTGGCTTGGTGTAGCTTGGTGCTACATACTGCTAGAATTTCATGGGGGCTGGCCAAAATTAGGATTATAATCAGGGTGAATTTTGACATTTATGGTTCAAACTGAAAACCTTGCTTTAAATGTCACAGTTTGCCACCTCATGTCATACAATAAATATGTTTGCACTCATGAAATGCACAAGCAATTTTGTCTTGAAAAAGTACAAAATCAAAATAAAACCCACACACACACACGTTTGTCTGACATTGCTTGTGAGGACTACTGATTTCTATATTACTGTAGCCAAGCAATACTACACTTAAACAACCTAACCGATAGTTCAACCTCAGTACCCAAAAGGCAATCTTTCTGCTCTTTTAGTTTTACACTTAATAAGTGGTGAAAACAACATATGCTCAAATAAGGACCAAGAAAGGTTTTCACTTGCATAAAATTGTCATGTAGTCTTATAATTGTGATTATACACACATACACACACATGAACATACACACTCAGACATATTCATCTCACGTTCATGTGAAGTTGTTTACACTGCACAAGCTCAGCAGATAGCACTGAACACCACCATCGCACCTTAAGCAAACACTACACCCCCTCCACAAGACACACACACACACACACACACACACACACACACCTTAAACACATCAAACAAATGGAACAACACCATCAGAGATGCGATTAGCTCCTCATGCTGAAATGTCCCAGGGCCTTTGGCAGTTCAGGGACTGTTCCACCACACCAGGAAGAGACTGGAAAAGGAAGCAAGAAAGAAAGAAAGAAAGAAAGAGAGAGAGAGAAAGAGAAAGAGAGAGAGAGAGAGAGAGAAAGAGAGAGAGAGGATACAGAAAGAAAGAAAGGAAGGAAGAAAGAAAGAAAGAAAGACGGAGAGACAGAGAGAGGGGAGAAAAAACAAAGAAAGAAAGAAAGAAAGAAAGAAAGAGAGAAAGAAAGAACTCTCCTTAATGTGCGTTGATGTGGCGTCTGCTCCTTTGTGTAACACCTTCGAGCAAGGCAAACTTCACACAATCACAGTCATCTCTCTTTTCTCTCTGTTCTCTAATGTTCTCACCTTCTTTCCCACACTTCACAATGATTGTCTTCACATCTGATCATTTTTTTCCAGCTGCCTCACACCTGCATGGCTGAAATGAACACATTGTCAAGCTTTTACAAACAATCACTGAAACCTTTCACTCATCATACTTTAAAAGACATTGTATGAGCTTATGTTAATTTGGCATTCATTCCTAACCAAATCAAGTGAAGTCTGCCCACAAATGCATTATTTTGTAGTAACCGTTGCAAAGTTGGGCAAGCTGTGCAGTACATTGGCAAAAAATCCCATTCAACCTAATGAAACACTGTAGTACATAACTCGACCTTTGTCAGAATATTTAGGGGGCCCACGTCTTAGATACTTCTTGTATTTTATTGTTTTCCCTGAGGTCCACTTATGACATTTGTTTGGTGCTATGCATCAAAAACAATCATATTTAATTTTAACATCATAATTAATTTTAACAAATCTTCAAATCTCAGACTGTTTTTGATAACGTACTACTGAATTAGTTCAACAACAACATAACAATTTAAGAAAAGATTTTAGGTATTTATAAGAATTATTGGCAATGATCTATTATCTACTAAACCCAAGGCTTTTACTCTTTTGAGGGGTGGCTGTCCCAGACATGAACTTGAGAACTTTCAACTTGAGAAAAAGATACTTTAAAACTTTACTGAAAGACTAAAAAATGTTATCCGGAGATTAATTTTTAATTCCCATGTTGTCCCAAGTTTTCACGCCAATACCCACGCACAAGGAGTTCCAGTCTATAGGGAGAGCTCTATTTTAGCTTCACCTCTGCATTTTAGAGATTGAAGTGAGGCTGCATCCCTGTCCCTCATGGCCACATGGTGAGCAGTTAGACCCCATTGTTTTGAAGTAAATATGTACAAAAGTCTGAAAATCAGTTTGTAACATTAAGAATTGTCAGTACCAAAACTAATATTTTCTGCAAATATAAAAACTGTCTTAATTAAATATATCATGATTTTTCATGTGTACAACTGTTCAAAGCTGTGTTTTCTAGTCAGGTACTGGCTAGCGGATTAGCTAAAATTGTCACTACTGAAACATTTGGTAAAGTTTTTTGATTGTTTTATTAGTAACAAACTATAATTTCAATTATTTATTTTAACAAAATAAATAATTAGTGTATAGGGTCATACAAAGCAAAAAGAGTCTAAAGCCCAGATCAGCTCTGACTTTGAACCCATTCGATAGAATAATCCATATAAGTAAATACTGTCTGTTCTAATGGCTGTCCTGTGTTGTGCCTTATTCAAAAAGTGATCTGGGCAGAAACACCTCTTATAACTTTAACGATAATTGTTCATTATTTTCCATAAATGTGAATGGTCACACTGTTAGGACAGACTGGATCATTTAATTTTGTTTGCGAGTGTTTGTGTTATTGAGCTACCTTAATGACAAATTGTTCATTGTTCTTTTTTTTTTGTTTTAAACTAGAAACTCTGCTACGTAGCAACTCCAAATAAGGATTTCTACAGTTCCTCATTAGGCTGAATGAGAAATGATTTGATAAGAATGAAAATGATTCTGTAAAGATTGTCCAACCTGGCAACTGTTACTACAAAAGAACATGTATATGAGCAGAGCTTGGAAAGGTCATTTGCAATTAAGGTGGACATATTTTCGATTTGTCAAATAACTTGCATGGTTCATATTTGTCATAGTACAGTCACTGCTCACAGGGTCGGTCGAGTGTACATACTGTCTGCACTTTATTACTTAATAACTGTACACAACTGTAATGCTTATAATGTGATTATATAAAACTATACAAATAACAATAACAAAAAATAGTTTACAAACATTACAAATAACAACTGATGCACATAGTGTATGTTATTTGTACATTGTTGTGTGTATTTTCTATATTTTTCTTTATTTTTATTGAAGTAAAATGACACCTGCACCAAAAGAAATCTCTCTCTCTCTCTCTCTCTCTCGCCCTCTTGCAGATCCTGCTTTCATTTTCTTTCCTGACAAAAGCAGTATGTTTAATGTCACATAGGCCTCTGCCAAAGTAAAAAATGTACCAATAACAAAGGGAACAATCTACCTCACCAGTAAGACACTAAGGTTCTTATTGTACCAGCAAATGGAGGCCCTAATGTACCATGCATCTTCTAAAGAGGAGTATCTCTCTATCTGTATATCTATCTCCTTCTTTCTCATTGTAATAAAATGCATTCTTCACCAATCGGACTGGATTATTCACCTCTGGAGCACGCCTTAAAGGCATGCTCTTCAGTCTAATGAAGCTTGAAATAACTGCCTTTCTGCTACTGTACTGGACTGATGCAATTACTTTGGACACAGGTTTAAATGTTTTTTAATCCATTCTGTAATGCAGTTTTATTGGAACTACTGGTACAGCTCTACGAACGTCTGTGAAGCTTCCTGGTATTGTCTTGAGTGAAATATTGCAATTGTGACATCTAATGCTTTCATTACAGCAACTCATCCTGTTGAGTGATGACTATAGAGCAGGTGTTGGTGTTGCACTGCAGTATGCACCGACAGTGAAAGGAAAGATCCAACTCTATGCATGGTCTACTCCTGAGTGACTGTGTAAAGAAAAGATAGTGTTTCCTGTTCAATATAGAGTTCTACATGATTTTCTCTTATTTTTCTGCAGATGACATCCCATAGGAAAAGGAATATATTGCAATACTTTGTCTCTATATTCCAAAATGTAAATGGTATATATATACAAATAGATTCAGAATATATAGAATAAGCATTTATCATATATATTCTATATATGAAATACACCGATCAGGCATAACATTATGACAATTATATCCTTGTTTCTACGCTTATTATCCATTTTATCAGCTCCACTTACTATATAGGTGCACTTTGCAGTTCTACAATTACAGACTGTAGTCCATCTGTTTCTCTACATACTTTGTTAGCCCCCTTTTACCCTGTGCTTCAGTGGTCAGGACCCCATGAACCCTCACAGAGCAGGTACTATTTGGGTGGTGGATCATCCTCAGCACTGTAGTAACACTGACGTGGTGGTGGTGTGTTTTGTGTTGTGCTGGTACGAGTGGATCAGACACAGCAGTGCTGCTGGAGTTTTAAATGTAATTTGGGGGCAAAAACTCTGTTAATTAATGGTATTTCAACCAGGGAATTTCATTATTTTATTTTGTGTGTGGGGCAAATCCATGAACACATCTTCCCCTCATTATTTTCTAAAGGATAAAGAATTACTAAAATGGTGATTTATTGTGCTTTAAAGAAAGCAATATCCTTCAAATGTAAGGATTTGCACTGTAATTGCATTTGCAGAAGTATAATGCCATTTAACATTAATGCTGACAATTTTGCTGCCAGACATTTTACCATCTTTGTACAAGAATCGTTTTACTGCTTCTCTACACATGGGCCTGAAAACTGCTAATTGCTGTTCTTCATGAGGGACCGTCTGCTGGCATTTAGTGAGGAAGCAGTGAGAGCATTGCAAAATTGATTAATTTCTGACTTAGGACACCTACTGACCTTCTGCAATCCCCAGTGTAAGCATACAATAAATAAGTAAATGAATAAACTGATTGATCAGTGTTGAGCAATGGCGGGGTCCAACAATAGGGTCAGTACAGTGGTAAAAGACTGGGAGAGTTTGCGTGTGTGTACAGAACCCCAGTGGGTACCAACACACATTTAACAAACAAAAAGAGATAAAATTTGAAGTTTTCTTTCTACAATTTTGCTAACCAAGCATGAAGACGTCTGTCAAGTCAGGGTAAAAGTACAGCACTGTGCAAAAGTCAGAGACCATGTCTCGTTCATCTAATTTCCAATCATAGCAGCCATTACAATTTATTCCTTTTTCAGGAGAACTTTCTGAAGAGATTAGATATAAGATAATCTATTTGCATGATGAAGCGGAAAGTTAAATTAAGTGAAAAAGCTGGACCAAATTTGGAGTTTACAAGATACAGTGCAAGACCCGTTAGACCATCAAACTGTCCCCATCAGATAAACAGCACTTAAAGCTTTCATCTCTGGGAGAGAGGAGAAAATCAAGCTCCACTCTTGACTCAGATCTGAAAACATCCATGAGTGTTTCTGCCACCCTTCCACTGTGAGAAGACACTCAACACTATGAGTCTAAAGAATGTCAAGAAGCCTATACTGTTCTCAGACCAATGGACTGACCACCCCAGAGTCCAGATCTCATCACTCAGATATCACTGAATGTGTTTGGGATTACATGAATTATGAGACTTCTAAGACTGAACTTTGGAGCTGAAAAAAACATCCCTGCAGAATTCTTTAAAAAAATAAAAGCAAATTTGGAAGAATGTAATAAAGCCAGTGTCAAACCGTGACTACTAGAGCTAGGCCTCAATGATAATGCTAAGCTTTGCTAGCGTTCCTATTGTAGTATCTTGTTTCCCTAAAGGGAAATCGCATGGGTTTGCATGTGATTTGTTTAATGAGCAATAGTGAAGCTGTAACTATGCTGATTTCATCCTTTTGCCTTGTATTCATCATATATTCATCTTGCTGTTAAGTTTGTGTAAAGTTACAGGCAGGTCACAGAAGAGTTAGTTGCAACTGGCAGGAATAAAGAGGAAACAGTCTCGCAGCTAGCTGCAAGGTCTTGACAGAAAGGGCCTTCATCCTGTTTCTTTCTGCCTGTCAGAACTCTCTCTGTCTCTGTATGTCATTTCAAAGCCTTTTTGTTTAATCAATCATGTACTTTCTTTTCTTTGATAACCATATATGGGATATCTTGTTTATTCAAGGAGTGTCATAGACTATAAGAACCCCTGTCTTTCCTTTGTAACCTGGAGTGACCCTTATGTCCGTATGGGCTATTACGATGACCTCTCTGAGCTCGTGAAACAAAACAAAAAGTCCTCTGAGAGAAAAGCATTCTGCTTTCATTGATCTTTATTTTTGACAAAATGCTTACCACACATGCAACCAACCTCTAAGACTTATGAGGCTGAAGTTACCCTCTTATTTGAATTTTCCTTTCCACCTTAAACAGAGCAGCAGTGCATTTAGGGTCCAGAATATAACTGATGTAGCATTTGAGGTGGAACAGATAATTTGTTTGCACCAGAATGAAACTGCTGCTCTGTTTAAGATAAACTCTAGATTAAACATTCTGTCTTTTACTTGAAGCTTGTGAGAGACAAATTAGCATATAATTTACCTTGTAGCAGTTTCTCTGTGACACTTGCAGTACGGAGGCTTGTTATAGTGCTGCTACCACTGTTTTTATTGTTGAAATTAGTGAACAAAAAAACAACGCTCAACACTGTTGTTGTCCAGAAGTATATTATTCCTCTTCTGTTTTTTTGCTTATTTTGCTACTAGATTTTGGTCTGTTAACTTGTCCCACAGGTTTTAAGATATTGACAATGTTCCATCTCTGGAATGTTGGGTCTGATCGGGAATGGAGTGCTTTTATACAGCTTCTTGATCATACATGCATTTTCTTAACATCATCGTTAAATGATGATTTTTTTTTTAACAAATGGGGCACAAAACTTTGTGCACCTAACTTTCTGGCACATTGATGCAAGTACATTAGTAATACCCTATTAACCATGTGGGGAAACGTAACAGCCACCTAGCAACACCCTATTAACCACTTGGGATACCATAGCAAATACCTAGCAACCCCTAGCACCCACCTGGGATACCATAGCAACCACTTATCAACACATTTGCATCTACCTAAAATACAACATAAACGGTTCAGCAACACCCTAGCAACCACCAACCATTCGGCAATAACTTAGTAACTGTCTAGGAGCTGCTAAATCTGCATAACCACTCAGCATTTTCTTCAGGAAATGAACCTCTCCTCCGCCCTTAAAATCAAAACCAATAGGAGAGCTCACTTAGCTGGATTTACCTGGATTCCACAGAGAAAAACAATTCCTGGTTGGCCAAATTTCCACTGTGTGCTTCAAAATGTAGCTCTTTTGTTTCCATCCAAAGCTTTGAAACAAGAGAATATTAAATACAGAGATCAAACACAGGCGTGATTCTAATGGACGAAAATGAACTAAAAATTACAGCTATGCAATTTTTAATTTTCAGAAATCTTTATCCCTGGGGGCTCCCCTCTAAATAAAGGCAAAGGTTGAACATTTTCTGGTTTTTTTTTTCCTGAAACTAAAAAAGAACTTGTAATTAATGGTCTTTTTGCACAGAACTTTCGCTTCTTTTTATCAGGAATGTAACCATTTCAAAGTGCATGGTGATTGACAGTAACCATGACAAGACTGTCAGCAGACAAACAATTCACTGTAATCTGGTGAAGAAAAGCTTCAGGTCAGCTTCTTACACTCTTTCATCAACTCAAGTATAACGGAAGGAACACAAAGTTTCAATAACTTCACAATCAAAAGGAATAACATTTGGCCTTATTAATCAATGTCTTCCTACGTTTTTCTGGTCTTACCGAAGAACAAATCCCAAATAGGTAAACTTTGGTAAATACGTATGCATGTTTTAAGAATACATTTCTTTTTAAGAATGGTTGGTGAATGAGGCCCATTGCTCTTCATTAGACAGTATAGCTAACAGCAATAAAACATTAAAGAAATTAAGGCAATTACAGCTGACAGTCTTGGTTAAGAGGGACCACCAAGTTAGGACAAGCTGTAGAATAGACTTTAATTAAAAGAGAGTTCGTGAAATATTAACTTTGCTGTATTTTTGCTAGATTTAGTTTGTTGGAATAGCTGCTGTAGCAGCAAATAATGGCCTACCAGTATAAGCAGATCCTGACTGGCTTCTGAATGGAAAGGCGGTCTATAGTCACTGACCTTCTGTTCACAGTCTTTTCTCTTTATGTGAAAGAAAAGCCCTATAGTGAGCACACACAATGCCTCTATAAGGTGCCCCTTTTATCATTGTTGTTTCTCTCTCTCTGGTTCTTTCCCATTATTCCTATTCCTGTGTTGAATATTACAGAAAATTACCACACCATCTGACCCTAGACTATGGACTATGTTTCATGACCATAGCTTCCTCTCCTCCCTCTGTTTGATCTGAAACCATTATGGCACACTCTTAAAAATAAAAGGTCCTAAATAGTTCTTGGCTTGGATGCACGATTCTACAGTCTTACAAAAGATGGTTCTTCAAGGATTCCTTAAAAAAGGAGTTCTATTCTATAGAACCATTTCATCACTCTTCAAAAAAGATTTGTTTTCAAGGTTCTTTAGTAAAGACAATGGTTCTATATAGAACCATGAACACTTAAAGAACGATTTGCATGATTAAATGCTTCTCTACATGGTGAAATTGTTCTTCAGATTGTTGGAAAATGTGTTGTATGTGGTTCTACGTAGAACCTTTTGAAAATTGTTCTATATAACATCAAAAAAGGTTCTTCTAATGTTACAAGCTTGACATTGTAACAATAGCAGAACCCTTTTTATTGCTACACAGAACCTCCGTACAACATATTGTCCAACAATCTGAAGAACAATTTCCCCATGCAAAGAACCATTTAATCATAAAATAGTTCTATACAGAACTCATGGTTCTATATAGAACCATGGGCTTTACTAAAGAACCCTTTATCTTTTTTTCTCATTTACAAAATTGACTCTCTAAAGAATTTTAATGCTGAAAGGTTCTTTAGGGAATTGATATTGGTTCTTCTATGGAATTGCTGCAAAAAACACCTTTTACCACCTGCATTTTTTAACAGCGACGCTCCTGCAAAGGAAAAGGTGAGTCGCCAGCGCTTTTCCTGCCTCCTGTCTGTGGTGGTATGGGTGTCTCCTGTCGGAGGATTAGTATGAAGAGCTACCTTAAGAGCACAGTCTCTCTCTGCGTTTGTTTATTTATTTACCATGCGTGCATCAAAAGTAAGGTGGTGGAAAAAGATGAAACGGAATTAAACATAAGTTCGGGCAGGAGAATAAATGTGTGCGTGTCTCTTTTGAGGAAAGTGTGTGCGTGTGTAAGCTTGTCAGTGGGTTTGTTGCTGTGCGGCTGGCATAATAACCATCCACAAAGGTAAATTCAGAGACATTTCACTGAGTTTTTGTCAGGCGACTTTTCTTTTTCCATCTCGATTCCAATTCCTCACCTGTTTTTTTTTTAATCCTTTTCCTTCCTTCCTCAAAAGTAAAGCACAGAGTGTCTTATAGGAATGTAATGTTTTAGAATTTCTAAAACGTCCACTACAGCACATTTGTTAGTACAGTAATAACAACAGTACTATGATGAGGATGGTAAGAAAAAGAGTAGCCCTTTAGCGGAGTTAGCTCAGCCAAATTCACAGACAAAATGAACAAAAATAGGAATAGTTCATTAATAATAATGCATTAGCATTTTTTGTTTTAAGATATTGATACTGAAACCTTTAGTGTCAGCTGAGACTGATACCAATGCAATAGTTCTTCATTTAAAAAGTACAAAGCTTAAAAATACTAAATTTTTAATTAAAGCACTTCATTCTGAAAGAACCCTGCTCATACTTTTGCATATGACCATCATATTCTACTGTATTGTATCGTGCTGTACTGTTGTATCTTGACTAACATGTTAATTAGCTAGCTTGTGGCTAGTGTGTTAGCTTGAAGATAAAATATTACCTTGTAGCTAGAGCATCACTATTTTATTTAAATAGAGTATAAGTGCTGGAATAAACTGGAATGAACACTACATATCAATGTAAGACACAGCTAGAAAAGAGACTTATTTTAAGAGACATTTAAAATAAAGGAATTGTAATTCTAGAGTAAAACCTAGCTAGCTACTTGTTGTTCTTATGCTAACGTAGACAAAATTTGTTAACGAACTGAATCATTTTCATTCTGTTTTTCTAATCTGATGCACAATTTTCTGATGGTATCAGCCCTATACCAAGACCAGTGTCACCTCCAGTTTGGTTGTGAAAGTTAGACTTTTTTTTAATCAGGTCTTGTATGTTCTACCAATACAGTTTGTTCCAATGTGACTCAGAATTACATCATAATTTTCTCTTTTTCTAAATATTTTCTTTGCCGATTGTGACTTTATATTAACCAAGGTCGACTGTCATTCAGTGAGAAATAAGTTAAGAACCTGCAGTGAGTGTTCTGATATTAAGTTTATTCGTTCTGGTGGCTGCAGTGAAACACTACATTAATACATGCAAAAAACACTATATTTCATTTAATGGTGTGTATAGATTGTTCCCAGTTCAGCAGCTCTCTTAAAGTCTTCAGCAGACCAAGTCTGGACAGCAGCCATTTAATCTGAGTTTCATTTCTGTATGAAAGCACTGCACTTGATATACTATTGTATCTTACAAGAATTGGACATAATACACCATATTGTGGCCAATTCCTACATATACTAAGTGCATAATAAACCACAAAGTGGATGTTGAAATTACTCTGGGGGTTTAAGTCTCCTCTCCGCAGCAAGTGGAGGCTTTAAAAAGAATAGCTAATAGCCTACATTCAGCAGCTCCTTGCTTTACATTGTTAAATGTGCTTTATCATGCCTGGACACTATTGTGCAATTAAAAACAGCATTTTATCTGCAGTCAGGTAGGATGCAGCTCATGAAACCATTAGAGAAACCTGTTTGGGTTCAAATTGACCACAAACCCATGAATCATTCAGATGAGCAATGGCATGCTTTCTGTGGAGGAGGATTGTTTTTTACAGGCTAGGACTGCAGCTAAATTATCCATAGCCTACAGGCAGGATGGTAATGAAAGGCAATCCAACCACCTACCCCCGTTAATGTAATGGCTAAAATTCCGTCTGTAAAAATAAAAAAGAAATGGGAATCATCAGGGCTATACTTAAAATGCAACTATTTTATCACACGCCATAGTTCAACAGTTCATGCAAACCAGATCCAATTGGTTTGTATTCAGTACATTCCATGAATCAGCTTGTGACTGGAATGGAAGAGAAGAAAGGAGCTTTCTCTGATGGTGCGCTGAAGGTTGGCTGTTTATTTGGAGCATAATTTAACAAAATATACACTGTCATATCAGTGTAGATAGCTGAATGTGCTGCTGACAAATAAGCCAATTCAGCTCGAGCTAGAATAATCAAGTACTCGATTATATGTTCAGAGCTGGCTTATTCTGTTAGATTTGAAGAGTTTGATCTCAGTGAACATACACAGAAATGTAGTTAATGTTACGATACCCAGTGAAAGCATATTATTCCAAATAATTTAAAAAATATAGGATATCCACGTTTCAGAATTCAAACACAAACAATTATAAGATATCCAAACAGTTGCAGAATTGCAAAACATAGAAGATTTTTCAGTTTGAAGCATATTTTTTTACCATTCATTGTTGTTCATTTTTATTTGTCATTGTTGTTTCTTATTACAACATTTGAAACTCCAGCCTCTCTTTATTAAGTAAGTAACCAATAGAAGTGCTCTACAATGACTTGGTACAGCATCTTGTTACATTTAAGGGCCCTTATCATCACAAAAAAAATAAATAAACAAAAAATTGTTAAAATTTCAGTATGCACCATTCACTCCTGAGTCCATACAGACCAAATATATGAGCCTATACTGAATTCACTGTTCAGCCCACAGTAGCTCATCTCTGGCCATTTACACTGAAGTTATAAAGAGTGTTTCAGCCTAGACTGCTTTTTGAATTAGGCACAAATACAGAGCAGCCAATCAGTGTGACATACGTGTCAGTCTTAAAGGCAGCCTGTTGAATTCCGAGGGCTAAAAACAAGTTGAAAAATTGTCATGTGAAAATGTATTATAGTAATTAAAACAACACATATGTTCTAAGTGAACCTCAGCGACAAAAATTGCTATAAGAAAATACAGGATATAAGTCCTTTAATGTTTACTAAAGTTAATAAACTTTTTTTCTCCTATAAGGTAAACCGTTTGGAGATATGAGGTTTTGACAGTAATGATATATATTAGGTACAGATTAGGGCTGCAACTAACAATTATCTTCATAATCAATGATGTGCTCCATTATGATTCCGATTATTAAATGAATTGGGAAAGATCATGGATACATCATATTACACATTGCTTCTTTTCAGTGAGCAAATAGGATTCTTAGCACATGATATTCAAAATATAGCCACACTGCATTCATTATTCACAATCTAATAACATTTAAAAAGCATTCATGATTAAAACAAAATCAGTACAATCTTATAACTACTCACATTCCTGTAAACTACATTGAATTGTACATGAGTTCTATAACATGTTCACTAACATTTCAAAAGCTGATCATCCTGAATGTGTGACAGTGTAATTCTACTGTGACATTACTGTAACAATGCTTCATGTACAATTATAAAATTAGCACAGAATTTGTATCAATCATGAATGTTTCTTAAACACTTTGAACAATAATACATCTAATTTGGATCTATCTTGAACAGGCTCCTGTGGGTAGTATTGTAAGCTGCTTATTCCCTGAACAGATTTTAATTAATTAATAATTATGTCATGTTTAGTACACACTAAACACCACTGAGTATGCTTTCATTTGATTACATGACATGCTTGTTTCTCATTAATGAAAGTATTTAAGAAATGCTTCAAAATGATTATATAATTGTCATGGAGTGTTACTGTTTATGAGTCACAACATCAATGCTTTATATACATGTAGTTCCTGTAAAACATCACATATCCATATTTTTGACTATTTGGGTTGTGCTACACAGCTACACTGCTGTCTCAGCTATCTATATATTCATTTAATGATCTGATGTAACGTTAGACGTGAAGCCTAAGTGTTGTCAAGCCAACTAATCAATGACAAAATTTGTTGTCAGCTATTTTTTATAATCTGTAAATTTCGATTTATTGTCCCAGCCCTAATACAGATTTCATGAAAGACACTACAACCCTGCACATATTCAGATGTAGAATACTGCTAAACTGATAAAGCATTTTCACTCTGGAGTGTATGTTTACTGTTCTAAATGTACTTACTTAATTCCACACATCGTTGGTCTTCCTGGCTGTACTCTGACTTATCTCTTATCCTCATAAAGCAGCTGGCACACACTCTGCCGACCCAAAGGCCTTGTAAAGGAGGGTCGCCCCAAACAGCGCCAGGCTTTCTACACATTCTCACCTTCAGATGGCCTTATAAACTCAGCTTACAGTAATAATCACCAGAACTGCATCTACCAACTTGCTTTATAACTTTATATGTGAGTCATGTGGGATTGAGTGAGGAGTGGAGAAAGATAAAGGAAGGCAGGGGAAGATAGAAGAGTGAATTTAATTCTTCATACAGACGCCCTAGAGGTAGAAACGCTGGCATATACAACTAACATTTACCATGTCTGATGATAAAAACAACACATAGCCATGTGTATAAATGCATCTTTTTACATTACATTACATTGAAAGTGTATGATGCTGTCCATCATGTGTAGCCTGTTTGTCTTTAGATATTTGTCCACTGCACAAAATACCAGAATCGAGACTTGTACTTTTTCCACTGGTCATTCAGTTTCTGATTTTATTGTTTTTGGTATCTGCTTAAAATTGGTACCAACAGAACCTAATGGTACTTGAGGGTGTTTTGTTCTGTCTTTGATAGCACTTGTAGCTGAAGCCAATTTACCATCTTTCAGACTGTAACTTAGAACTGATGTGTTGATTGCTATTCTTATAATTATTAGTTTGTAAAAACTTCACAAAATGAGATATAAGCTATGCAGGCAGTTTATTAAGCACTTTGATTAGGTATAAAATGAGCAAAAAGACAATTAAGTCATTATTTGTGGCTATTTGATATTGTTTCCGTCTGTATCTCAAGCAGGTGGAAAATGAACTACAACTAAAACCAACGTTCTGTCAGTTTCTGCTCTGGTAAGTTTGTGAATGTCTAGTGGGAAAACACCCTTTGACGTCATCAACTCTTATAGTTAAGAAGAAAGTACAACTGAACCACTGAGATGACTATAAATTAGTTTCTCTTTCTATCATTAACTTTATGGCAAACATCTACTTTTCTTGGCTTTGTCACATTGTTTCATCATTATTTCTTATTTTTGTGTATAGTGTATGAAACTGCAGCAATTATCACCAGTGATAAAAGCACAATATAATTTGATATGAAATATTTCTCACTCATAGATCATTGAGACAAGTGAAGAAATTCGGACAAAGGTGCAGATTCAACCTTCAATTCATGCCATTTGTAAGTAGAAGAGATAATATTTTGCTATGATTTGAATTTGGTAAAATGTTATTATTTTGTGCCGTCTTGCCATATTTTTGTAATTTCTTGATGAATGGAAAGTTCAACTGCTGTCATAGTACAAGCAAGGCTAATAGGGAGATTACAGCACTTTGTTTCTTTCTTTCTTTTTCAGTAAAAAACAGAAGCAAGCAGATGACCAGTGTGTTCTAACTGTGTCCTGGGCTCAGACAGAATTTCCCTGTTTCATATTTCATGTGTCATTTCAGTACTCACCCTGTTCCTCACTCACTCTTTCTTTCTCTCTCCTCATCATGTTTTTCACTCTGCATCATTCTCTGTCTCGCTCTCTCTGTATTGTCTCTCTCTCTCTCTCAGATGTCTCGGTGCAGAACGTCTCCAGAGTGAAAATATGAAGATATCAGTGGGTGAATGTGGCCACTCTACTGTAACATTAAAAACAACAGTCAACAGCAGTGCAGTGAAGGGACACATCAGAAACAGCACAACACAGAATTGCTTTCTCTGCCTCTCTCACACACAGCCCAGTTACAGTGTGCGGACACATCGCCTTCTTTTGAATTTTGGTTTTCACTATTACTTTTCAAATAAAGTGTCATTCCAGCCTAAAACCAGAGCAAAAAGTCCAGCAGCACTGCTTTGTCTGATCCACTTGTACCAGCGCAACACACACTGCAATGTGTCACTGCAATGCTGAGAATGATCGTCCTCCCAAATAGTACCTGCTCTGTGGTGGTCCTGTGGGAGTCCTGATCATTGAAGAACAGGGTGAAAGAGGGCTAACAAAGTATGCAGAGAAACAGATGGACTACAGTGCACCTGTGTGGTGTGTGGGCTAATTAAATGGGAGCAGGTGGTTTTAATATTATGGCTGATTGGTGTAATATCCCTCAGCCTCATCGTTTTTTCCCAGCATGCATTTTGCAAATATGTCATACACCAAGAGCTGGTTTAAAGGGAGCCTGGCCTCTTCCTGTTTCTCCTGTTATATCAAAAACATGACTGCAAAAAGCTAAAGGGCGCCTGTGAACATGTCCTCAATGTGTGTGAATGGAGCTAAAGAGCCAAAAACAAAACTTTCTAATAGTTTCTAATCAATTGTCCAGAACTTTCCTTTAATTTTAGAAAGTAGAAGAATGTATTTTACTAAAAAAGCAAAGAAAACCTACCTACATATTTCCTTTTTTCTACAGAAAATGAGTTTTGGGCAGCAGGAGGCTAACATTACAACTACTGAGTGCTGATTGGTTGGTGAGCAGAGCAGCTCATTGGCTGTTCGCGCTCACTGACGTTATGAACATACATGAGGTGCCGTTTTAAACCTCCATAATTGAAGTTCAAAAGTGTTAAAAAGTATAACAATGTTTTATGTTGTTCTTTGTTCAGGAAATGGATGTATTTTTCATATTAAAATGTTTAAGCATTTCTAAACTATGATTTTGCTCAAATACTCCATCTTACCCCATTCATTTTGGACTCACTTGAGAGCGCCCTCTAGCGTTCGAGAAACCTGAAAGACATTACAGAGTAGTAATTCCCCTCTCTACAAGTTCTCTGATACAACCACAGGGAATCCCTGTGGTGTCAACCAATCCGGGCTGCTAGTCACTGATCTATAGGCTAATTGATACAACAAAGTTAGGGCTACTGTAATTCTCACCTCAGCTGTCGATTTGATGTTTATGCTACAAAAATAAATGCCAAAGTCAATTTTTTTAGGCTTTCAGTCAGAGAAAAGAAGGTCAAAATAGACAGCCAGGTAGCCACCTTGCTTACTTGAGCTTACTTGTCCTCCTCATCTGAGGAGTCATTTCTGTTATTGGAGAGACCCACTGTCTCTGCTGTAATGAGGATTTAAAGACAGTTGTCTTAATCTCACCACTGCAATAAGACAATTGTCGTAATGTGACCTATCTTTTGCAAGTGTCAGCTAATAAAAAAAAAAAATCTAACAGCCCACCCAAAAATATGCATCCCAAAGCAGTTGGAGATGCAACAATAATCATCAGAGGAAGTTTTCATAGTCTTTAAATCAGAAAATCTCCCCCTAAAGAGTGCTGTGATGCTACTCAACACAAGTAAGCATGTTTACAACAGACGTAGGTCAAATGGTTTGTCCAGAGTGTCCTTTTAACAATACATCACATCAAAACAGTATCTAACAAGCAAAGTCCCCTTCAAGTACTGTATAAACTTGTCCCTTGTAAAGCAAAGATTACAGCCAGACTGTGGTTGGCAGTGTTTCCATTTCATTATCACTCTCTCACTCCTGGAACCTTATCTTTATAGTTTACATTAGAGGACACACTTCTACACATTTTAATGCACAATAACTGCTTATTTGTTTATTTATACACTTTGAGAAATGTGGCCTGTGTGAAATGTTTTTTCTAGTATGTTCAACTCAGTGAATAAGTAGAAGCTGTGCACAAAAACATGCACAAAAAATGAAGTGTGTTCTCTGTAGAGGATTAAACCTAGAGTGTTAAACCTATTCTCACTTAGAACATTAACAAAACGTAATTTGACCAAGGATACTGAAACATATGACAGCATGTTGGGGTCAGAAGAAAGATATTTCAGAGAAATTATACTGGAAGAGCAATGATTATTAAGCAGCTTGACCAAAATAAACATTTTTACACCGCAAAAAATAAAGACCTTTTTAATTCTTGGTTGTTTATGCTTGTTCATGTGGTTATAGAAAAAAGAGGTATGGAAACTTTACATTATGCAGAGGTTCTATACATTTTAAAAAGGTTCTTCCACTCACACATCCAGTTTTCAAAAATCATTACTTTAAGCACTGTTATGGGACTCTTAAGATACTACAGGTCTATCTATTGGATTCTAAGTTCCAAGCATTCATTCACTGTTTAGATTTATTTTTAAGTTTATTTTTAAGTCAGTGGCAGTTACTGATACTCTTGTCTTTCAGATCTGCTGTCTGGTTTTTGCTCCTTAAATGTGCCATTACTATTTAATCTAATTATTCAAGCAAATGTTTTAAAGAAGCTTTTCATATTATCACTGTGTAACTTCTTCTAGTCCTGCCAGCAAGAATGTCTTCTAGTTAAATTCTATTTAGTGTTGATCTCTGTATACCTTTCTAGTTTATTCCTTTGTTGTTTGTTAGTTTAGACTGCTTTACGTGAATGTAAACAATATATTACAGTTTCATTGTTTATTCAAGTTCTATATTGTTCTTGTAGTTTTACACTTTTCATCATTAAACCTGCCAATTACAACCCGCTGCCTGTTCCTTGGAGGACTTAGATGAGAAGAGTTTAACTGACTCTTGAAATTAATAACACTCTTCGAGTACATTGACGGAGAACAGTACAAGAACCATTTTTTGAGATCCAAAAGTTGTTCTACTATGACATCACTCCAAACAAGCCTTTATAGCACCTTTATTAAAAAAAAAACAAAAACAAAAAAAAACATATCTTACAATGTTCTTGCATTTGATTTTCTTTCTTGGGGCCCATTAGTATTTTTTGTGTAGTTTTAAGTGTAAAACCAACCGAAATTCATTTAGTCTCTTTCTGCCTTAGGCATGCTGACTGTCTCTTTAAAACTAAGATATGTATCTCTTTTCTGATTGGTTGGCCTGTATTGTACTTCATTCAGGAAGCAATCTGGGCTGAAACACTCTTTATGAATTCAATGTACATGGGCAGGTCTAAACCACTCTAGGCTGAATAGGGGATGCATGCAAATTTTTGTGACATCACAAATGCAGTGAATTCAAAACAGGCAATACATGTTTTTGCAATACATAACAAGGGAGACAATGGAACACTCGAAAGGTAAAGATTTACATGATATGGGCCCTTTAAGAGCATAAAATAGAGCAAGAATGACTTTGATATGGCAGCTGTATAATGAGCTTTATGAGATTTAACTTCAGATTAGATTTTATGTGTTGCATTTCTGGGGAAGAATATAAGCAGAGGCAACTTAGTGGCTTATGGGATTTGTAGTCC
The DNA here is from genome assembly GCF_904425465.1 of Colossoma macropomum. Classification (NCBI taxonomy): domain Eukaryota; kingdom Metazoa; phylum Chordata; class Actinopteri; order Characiformes; family Serrasalmidae; genus Colossoma; species Colossoma macropomum. The sequence goes on along the minus strand of NW_023494796.1, from coordinate 24,651,505 downwards.
AGTGACACTGAGTGAAGGTTATTTGGGAAATGAGAGGATTTGAGGATCCTTTTCACACCTAAAAAGCTCAGTGTGTGTTGATGTGATGCAGGGGCTTTGTGGGATTTGTAGTCCATACACTGGCTATTAAAGTATTACATCAGCAGAGATAAAACTGATAGATTGCAGGGATTTGTTGTTCATGAAGAGCTCACGTAAGACACACAGGGATCCGTCGTTTTAAAGACAGCCGCATTGTCTCGGGGATTTGGGGATTGGGAAAGATCAGGTGTGAAGACGCTGAGATTTGTAGCTGAGCTTTCTGTGTTTGGGCTGATCGCGATTGAGAGATTTAACCTTTGCTTCAGTCCCAGCATGTAGCATGCCAGCCTGAGCAAACCAAAAGCGTTGCTCTTTACATGTCAGCAGAACAAACAGGAAAACATGAAAATAAACAATACATTTTTTAAATGTTGGAGTACATATTCCCTGTAGAGAACGTGTTAACTTGTTTTCACTTAGAAAACCAACAACACCTGTCATTTGACCAGGAGCGTTCAAATTTCTACATACAATTTTATATTTTATTGTTAAAATACAATTTTAAAATGAAAACAAGAATTTGAAATGTTCCGAAAATGGTACAATTTGAAAGATTTGAAGTGATATGTAGTTTATAATATATTTGTATAATACAAAAATATAAAATTTTGTTCTCATTGGGTGTGTGAGTGGGGTTAGGGTGACTTTCTGAAAGGCCAAATTAAATGGCCTCATATTTGGGCAGCCATGGACCAGAACAGTTATACTTATATATAATAATAATTAATGCAGAGGTTCTTTAAACTTTTAAAAAGCAGGTGCTGTACCATCCATTTAAAGGTATTTAGAAATCTAAATGTGGTTTTCCTATGACATTGCTCCAAAGAGCCCATTTTGGCACTTTTGCGTAGACTTATTTGTTCAAATGTAGAATAAATATTAATATGAATGATATATTATCAAGGTGTATTAATATATATAATTAAAATATAACTCTTACGTCCCTTAATATCAGTGTATGTGCTATTAAAGACACTTTCCTGTGTCATTTATTTGAACTAGTCCCATACTACAAGAGCGCAGGACCTGAATATTTCCAATGCTTTTTGCCCTGCTTTTTTTCCCTTGTGAATATTTTTCCCTTATCCTCTCTTTTCTATTTGTTCTGCAGTTTATTACTGGTAACACATTTTGCCATTCTGTTTCACACCCTGCCCCCTCCACCTCTCTCTGCTATAAAACAGCATTACTGGTGGAAATATTTATTCTGCATAAATAAATGTAATTCACCTCCTCCACCAGGTAGCTGTGTGTGCGTGTGTGTGTGTGTGTGTGTGTGTGTGCCTTATCTCACTCGGCCCGATTTAGTCCCAGAGGACAGGATGATATGAGCTTCCTTCATTCCGAGTATACACACACACACACACACACATACGTACATACACACACACAAACAGACTTGTTTTCATACAGTGTCAGGACATGTAATCATAATATGTACCATATTTATTACATATGTAAGTATCTATATGTAATAATATCTCATATGTGTTATATACAACCTCATTTCCCAAATAGTTGGGACGCTGTGCAAAATGTAAGTAAAAGCAAAATGCAATGATGTGAAAATCATTTAAAGCCTATATTTTATTGAAAATAGTACAAAGAAAACATATCAATGCACAGGCAAATAATGCAACAATTCAAGAATAATGTTCCTCAACGTAAAATAGCAAAGAACTTTTGTTTTTTAATCATCTACGGTACATAATAACATTAAAAGATTCAGAGAATCTGGAGAAATCTCTGTATGTAAGGGACAAGGCTGAAAACCAGTATTGGCTGGCCAAAATCTTTGGGCCCTCAGGCAGCACTGCATTAAAAACAGACATGATTCTGTAGTGGAGTTAAAACTCTAAAATGCAAAGAAGAAACTGTACATAAACAGTGCCACCTTCTCTGGGCTCGAGCTTATTTAAAATGGACTGAGGAGAAATGTTTTTGGAAATCATGGACACTCAGCTTATCAGTGCACAGTTCAAAAGTCAGTATTCATGATGGTATAGGGGTGCATTAGTGCACATGGTATGGGTGACGTGCACATCTGTGAAGGCACCAATGCTGAACAATATATACATATTTAGGCAACATATGCTGCCATCCAGACAATGTCTTTTTCAGGGAAGGCAGCTTGGATCCATATTAAAAGAGTCCGGGTGCTAAGCTGACCTGCCTGCAGTCCAGACCTGTCACCACTGATAACATTTAGTGGATTATTAAATGAAAGATACAACAAATGAGCCCCAGAACTGTTGAGCAGCTGAAATCCTATATCAAGTAAGAGCGGGAAATCATTTCACTTTCAAAACGAAAGCAGTCTCCTCAATTCCCAAATGCTTACAGAGTGTTGATGAAGGTGATGAAACACAGTGGTAAACATGTCCCCGTCCCAACTTTTTTGGAACATGTTGCTGGCATCAAATTCAAAATGGGCATATATTTTTCAAAAAACAATAAAATTTCTCAGTTTCAACATTTGATATGTTGTCTTTGTAGTATTTCCATTTAAATATATGATTTACATAATTTGCATTCTATTTTTATTTACATTCTGCACCGCATCCCAGGTTTTTTGGAAATGGAGTTGTATATGTAAGCATCCATATGTACTAATAATATAACCATATCTAGACTTGTTTGGAATTACTCATCATTTAAGAAATATTAATCAATAACAACTTATACAGTGCAGCCTGAAATGTTGGAACCTTAACAAAACAGTGCTTTTTCATATTTGAAAGTATTTTAGGTACAATGACAAGTTATGGAATGATGAAAAAAATGATTATATAATAAGCTGTAAATGTCTATTTTATAATTATTTCTTGTCACTTACTTTTACTATAAATTGCTAGATAATCAGCCTTAGAATTAAAGAGGCTGTTTTCTGTTACCTTTAAGATTAATATAAGATAATGTCCTCCATTCTGATTGGCTTCTTTGTATTTGTGCCTCATTCAAAAAGCACTTAGAGTTGAAACACTCCTTAGAACTTCAGTATGGACAGGCAAGGCTAAACTGCTATAGGCTAAATAGGCGGATATATGAAAATAAGTTGGTTCTAATGACATCACTGAAGCAATGAACTGTAAATGGGCTGTGTTTGTAGCATAGATTTCATAGAAGGACTTCAATCCAGCAAATCTATACTTACACATATAGATTAACTTTTGTCCATGTCTTGTATAATCTGGTAGATTTCTATATCAATATTCTATCCCCTGTGTACCCTTTATCTCATTTATTATGTACCTCAGACTCATTAACCGCACATACGGAAATGTGTACAACAGTGCATGTCATAGTTTATTTCATTCAATAAGTTTTATTTCATAACTTATTTCTGTACCACTTTACATTGGAAATGCAATACTATTGTAATATTGTGTTTATATATTTAGAGTTGGTGTTTATATATTTCTTTTTTGTTCATATATATATGTAACATATGTATATTATTTAAATTCTACAAGGGGGCTACGCATCTAAGATTTTCACTCACCTTGCACCTGTGCGAATGTGATGTGACAAAAAATGTGATGTGATTTGATCTGATTTCGATTTGATTTAGGAGGACTATGTTGACAGGGCAGTGGATAGTGCATTTTGTAATCAAACTCCTTTATTTTACCAAAGCGAGAGAAAATAGTTTTTTCCATGATATAGTCCCTTTAACCTTTTGAGTCAAAATGAAAAGGCTTTGCTCGTGGAGATTTTATGAAAAGCACTTTACACAGCCAGGACTAGTTTGACCCTGTTTTTTCTCTGGATAATTTTCAGTTCTGAAAATGTACAAAAACAAGCACACACACACACACACACACACACACACACACACACTTACACACACACACACACACACACACACACACACAGGTCCAGTGGATTACTACTGTAGGTATGGAAGTTGCTGATGCTGCAGTAGTCTTTTCCCAGAGGGGACTCTTGCTATGATCTTGGCTGCAGTGCTGTAGGATTGCATATGGTCTTAGAGCTTAAGCAAGTATTGAGGTCATAAGGCTGCAGTATATTGGTTTATTTCAGGTGGGGTTAGCAAGCGTACATACCCCAAGGCTGTATAGATAGGTGTAAATGCCCAGCCTTTGCATGTATATGCAGGGATTTCCCTTCTCTTCTGTAATATACTGCATTATTGTCTTTTGTCTGAGGCAGACACAAGAGATATGTGGGTTTAATTTATTTCTTATTTCTCTGTTCTTATTCAGTTTTGTTGATGTTATCGTCTTTACAGGTAAGGCTACACTGTGACCACCAGCAAGAAAACAAACAACAGGAAATTTAAAAGAGAACAGATCGAGACACTGTAATTCTCGCTTGCTGTTCCAGATATACATTCATGTGCAGTGTAAAATTATCACCACTGCCTCAGTCACAGCTTTATAAGAGTTATTTCTAGAGTTGGTAGACATTACAGGTTCGCGTTTCTCCTGGGGGAACATTGGCACGTTACTTTAGAGACAATGTAAAGACATCCATATGTATCATAAAGAGACCTCAAGAGTTACACAAGCTTATTTTTTCATTTGTTTTGCTGTACTTTTTGTCATACAAATACATGATTAATTACAATCATGCCATGAATTACACTTACATTCAATTTATATTATGTATCAACAGGTATGACACTGCAAATGTCTGCTTTTTTTTACCTTTCCTTTCTACAATAGAAGGACTTTATGCATAACAATAACTTTTTGTCAAATGTGACCCACTATGGTGGGTATCTATACCTCCTTTTATACCTTCTATACCTCCTCATATAACAGTCAGAGTAGTTTCAACATGGTGGCCCACTGATGCTCATCTTAAATTAAGTGCTTCAATTAACAGTCGCTCATCAGATCAGTATCAGCCAGTCCTCAATGTCTGTATCAGTATCGGAAAAGAATCAGCACTTTCCACATTTTCCACACAATTTCTTTGCTCATTTCAATGAACCAGTTTGTATAAAATTACAATGTGGTCTGTTAGCACAAGTGATAATGACGACCTCTAAAGGACAGAAAGCTGTTCAGTAGACATTTCTTAGTATTGATGGTTTTGAGTACTGTAGGATTTTACTACAGAGGATGGTCAGGCTGCTATAGTGGTGCCCCACGATGACCATTAACTTTCAGTGCTCCAATAACAGCCCATGTTAGGAGCACAAGTGCATGACGGAATGTATGGCCTGGTGAGTGTGGTCAGTGGGTCAGCAGCAGGATTCATTATTCTCAAGGGGTACGATAAAACTTACTTTAACATGACCTCTTTATGACCTCTCTAATGGCCAAATTATGGCCCATATTACAATGAACAGGACTGACCATATGAGCATATAAACTGTTCTGTTATGTGTTAACTGGCTATAAACTGGCTTAACTTCATGTGAAAACAGCATGAGACAGAGCAGTTTAACAATCTGAGACAATAAGCTGAAGTAGTAATCTAATGCATGGGGTAATATGAATTTAGATATGAATGTAAATGCACGTCCTGTTTCAATTAAATAAAATAGAGTTTTTACATTTTACTTATTGTATTTAAAATCCACATGTGACTTTCGTGTGGTTTTATGCACCAAAAGCATTCATAATTCATTTTTACATTAACTTTTTCTGACTCAACAAAAATTGGAAAATGTATGTCTTTCATTTCATGTGATGTGATTTCTTGATATCACAAAGACACTGTATGCAATGAGGGGTGAATGGTATGTTTTCAAATTTAAGTAATGTTTACATAATACTTCGAACTGTTTTGTTTTTAAAAAGGAGTTTTTCCATGATATGGACCCTTAAACAAAACAGAGGAATAGTTGTAAGATTCCAACAAAGGACAAAATGCATTGTGATTATTATTTTAAAAATGTCAATTTGATAATTCCTGCCAAATGTATTGAAATTTGTTAGATCACAAAGTTTTTCTTCAAAAGCCCCAAAGAACATATATATGAGGAATATCACAATAAAAATAACTGTGATTGGTTGCAGTGTTTACTTGCATGTGCATATCAGTATTATACAGATGAATATTACAGTCAATACAAGCAATGTATTGACAAGGACAATACAAATGCCCTGACCGAGTGGATCATTTTACATATTAGACACAACATAGGCATGAAGAAATCAAAATGTAATAAGTTAGCATCTGGGATCGTTCTTAATTAATGCCCAAGAAGAAGCTCTAAAAGCACCGAAGCTCTGGGGCACTATAAGTAATCTACTATGAACCTTTAGTTCTGCTTGCCAAACCATCAGTAACATAGGTTTTTTTGTATTGTTTTACACCAAAATATGTATAATGGCATAAACTCTGTGCTCTGCTGTGTTTAAAGCATGAAATATGTGAAGTCTGAGGCCACAGCTTATCATCCAGTTCTAAACTCGAAATTCAATATGGTTTTTCTTCACTGCATGACGCACTCACAGACGCTCACATGCTCTCCTTCAGGGACTATACTTTACATAGAGAAATCCAGACCCTCTCCCTTCGTCCCTCTGCACGTATAATGATTCATCAGGACTTTCAGACTTTCATTAGTGGATGGCAAAGAATGACACTCAAAACTCCACTATTTTGTAGAAAAAACACAATACAGCATCACTTACTCAACATATGTATATATATATATATACACATACATACATATATATATATACATACATACATATATATATATATATATATATATATATATATATATATATATATATATATATATATATATATATATATATAGCTGTCAGAACAAAATCTTCATATCTTCAAACCAGTAGTCTTTTATGAGAAAATAAAATGTTACCTTCTTAACTTTTAATGTAAATTAATGTAACATCATCCATTTCTATTAGTTCATACGTTATGGAATTTTGACCCAATGTATAGATATAAAAAAGTGCTTTCCAGCTGCTGCCATGGTGAATTTGTTTATCACTGAAGCACACTGAGCCTGAAGTATCATTTATAAGCAAAACTCAGCACTGATTCTGGCAATATTAGTAACATTAGTACTGGAGGACACCTCCAGCAGATTGTGTTGAACAGTGCACACAGGAAAACCAGGGGCGATTTCATGTATGGGCTTATTTGGGCTAAAGTCCTGTGGTAATTCAAGATCTCTGATTGGCCATTTTTCTCTACCCAGATTGATAACAGACTTATCCAATACAATGTTGAAGGAATATTTATTAAGCTGACTTTTTAGGATAATGAAACTTGATCTCTTTTTCTGAGTGCCTTCACTGTATTATTAGCAATCAAATTATTTCAAGCTCCAACTTATTTTCTCAGCCTTCATATCAGTGCAACTGTTGCTATCCACTGTGGCTTCAAGCTCAGTTTGTTGTCAGCACATTAAAGTTTGAATCTGAAGCTTGAGTTGTGGTTAAAATGTAACTAAGTAGGGTTAAACATGAGATTCCTTCCCATAGAGTATGTTGTTTTCTGCCAGCATTGCCAGCTTTCTGTGAATTTAGTACTTACAATGCTTTTTTATTACAAAGGCTGAAATTAACTTTGTAAAAATGTCAAGGCACATTTCTAACATTCCTAATATACCTTCAGTGCATCAAAGGTAGGACAAGAATGAACCATTAACATTTTTCATGCCCACAGTGGCAGTGTGCTTTACCTACGGTCGTCATGTTCAGGTTTTTCAGTTTGTTGTGTTGTTTTTCCTAGTCTTTGCACAACTCATGTATCTGATTTTATCTCATATTGTCTTCTTGGGGTCTGCTTGTTTGGAAATGAAGTCTGCAAAGCTGTCCTACCCACTTTTACACGGTCCTACGTAAAAGCTTACCTCTATCTACGCCACTGGATCAAATGATAGACTATGTCTTGTTGTGGACCTTGGTTGTGTTGGTGATGTTGTTGCTTTTAAAGAGTAAACTGTACCACACACTAATGTAGAAGCATGAGACAGACTGTACAGAGCACAGCTCGCATATATGAACTCAAATTAAATTTCTCAAGTTTAGTGCAAATTTCGAACCTTGACAGACTATGGCTTTTATGGTGGTTTGGTTCTGGTTTTAAGTTTGGTGAGGCTGAAACTGGCATCCTCTTTGCCAGCTTCTTATTCAAATGTTCTTTTTCAAATTTTCAACATTTTTCAAATGTTGCAGCAGTCACATGTGCCAGAATACAACTGCAGCATAATTTAAGGTGGAAAGGTAAATTTGAAAAGAAAAGAAAAAAAAAAAACTAGATAAGAAGCTTCGTTTAGGTTTGTGCAGCAATGCTGCATGCCAGCACTGGAAGTCGCTGACTGGTGGCAGTGGTGTGTGCACTTTCATTAAAAACAGGTTTTACATTTTTGGATGCTGTGTGTAACTAAACCCTTAGGGCCTATGACCACCTGTAGCCTCAGGGCCCATGAGCAGGTTAAAGTGACCCTGAGGAGAACTAAGTATAAATCAACTAGCACTAAAGTAACAAAAGCAACAGCAATGTGGAAAGATATAGTTCTTCTCAACACAAGACACAGAACACACAGACACCTTTGCTTTCATAACAGGTTGGTGATGAAAATTGGAGAATGCGTTCATCTGATTTTTGTGTTGACACTGCGTTCATGTCACTCTTCTCTTTATTTTTTTTGATTTTGTAAGCTCAGTATGTGCCTTTCCTTCAGCTAAAAGAAAAAAGAGCCTGTGAAACTGCAGTAGTTTTTTTTTCTGATGGCATGTGCTCCTTCATCTATATTGATGTGTGTGTGTCTGTATCTTCTCAAATGAGCTGTTTGTCACACATCCATTTTTCATGCTCTACTCTTGTGTTATGCCACTTCCTTCACTCTCTCTTTCTGTCTCTCTGCCTCTGTGTAGGCATGTCTGTCAGAATCTGTTATAGTACAATGGGCAATGAGGGGGGAGAGACAGAGAGAGAATAAAAGGGCAGCAATAATCAACTCAAGTATATTAATAAAGCATGTTGAAATGAACAGCAATTGACCAAAGTGCTATACAGCAAAGTCTGACCAGTTTAAAATTGTCATTATCCTCTAGTTTTTGAAGAAGTGTGCTTGGTCTCAGTAAGTTCTAATATAAGTATCAACTTTTGCTTTTTTGCAGAGACAAATGCACAAAGAAGTGCCACTGCCAGCTGTGACATGCACACCTATACTGAAAAATACTGCTCACACCAACACCATCTGGATTTAACAGGTTCAACAACAAAGAAGTGGTGAAAAAATCCCAAAATGTGAGATCCCCACTGTGACTACCCATCCTTTGTTAATTGCATTGTGTGTGCAAGAGTGAGAAAGAATTTGTGATGGTTCTCTTGCTTTCATTCATTTGATGTATGTTTGGCATTATACCTACATAAAGAAAAAACGTCAATAAAATATGTGAATAAAAGCACAATACACTGTAAAAGACATGCCACAAATGACGTAACTTAAATGTTTGTGTTAGACTACCTCTTTAACATTTTTGAACTATAAATAATGAACATTTTAAGTTGTAGGTTTGAAAATTGTTGCCATGAATGAGATACATTATGAATAAGAGGGAGTAGTCAGTTCTATGTGATGTTGATGAGCGCTAACTGGTGAGATATGTTGTTGAGAAATTTAATCTTTCCGTGAGTCATCAGTGAACAACTGTGTCAGTATCTATGACCTTTTTATTATTTACACCTCTGCATTAGTGCATGCATTACACACATTAAAATGCTCTTTCACTGCTTTTCCCATTGTGTTTTGTACTTATTGAATATCTGTCATTTTTTGCTTTTATTTACTTTATCTTATTATACTTAATACTAATTATAATATCAATCATAATATTTTGTTTTATTTTTGTAAAGCACTTCATTCATCATGTAGGAAAAATGCTATGTAAGTTAATAATAATAATAATAATAATACTAATAATAATAAATAAAATAATAATAAAAATAATAATCTTATATTTTGTATGAAATGGTGTTATAATATTATATAGTCTTACATAATATTATTATCCACATTTCCAAAATCAAAGGTCACATGAGAGAGAGAGAGACAGCAAAATGGATAGTCACACGGGACAGTCACCTGTGTAGACGTCCACGCACGTTCATCACACACAGGCGAAGCTGGCACAAAGCAGCGTGCTATATTTACACACATGCTGGCAACAACATAAAAAAGCATGCCAGCCTCAGAGGAGACCCTCATTCCGTGTCCCATAAGCACAGCCAGCTAGTCGAGCATTTGCACTTGCAGAAACCCCTCTGAGGGGTCAGAAAGGTTTACACACAGACCCACTTTAACACGCTTACTCATTTCTGTGTGTATACAGTATAATGAAGTGCCTCTGGATCTCTCAAATATTTTTACGAGAGCTGATATTCTCTGAGGAGGAATCTTTTGGGATAGCGAAGGCTGTTTTCTGGGGCAACCATGATGCAGGCAGACACACACCCACACACACCAGTTTCAAAGTGTGAGGATGTTTATTTGCATGTTCAGTGTTGCTTAGAATATTATTGGCAAGAGATGATGTTTTCCAGTTTGAGCTGGGCTAATCTGGCCTAGATGGCTGATTGCTGGAATGCTAGCGAAGCACCCGTTAATTAAGTTACTAAATCTGTTTCGTCCTGAAGGCGACCCCAGTTAAAGCAATGTTTGGTGTAGAGATGCACCCTATAGCCAGCATGGGCCCCAGTTGGGCAGTTTGCCACCCTTGGTTGGGGAACAAGTGGCACTGATCTCATTTAGAGGGAAGGACATCAAGATAGCTAATTGTAGGTTTCCAATTAATGACTGTAGCCCATCTGTTGGGCTCTACCCAGTCTATCAACAGAAAGGAACCACAGTAGGACCACCACTGTGCAGGTATTATTTCGATAGTGGATCATTCTCAATACAGCTGTGACACTGGCATTGTGTGAAGAGAGGACTTCAAACCAATTGCAGTGTAGTATACAATTACAGAATTATAAATAAATAGTGCAGTGACAATGGATCTAAAGCAATGTCTATGACCATGACCATAAAGTGGCAAGTAAAATTGTGAAAAGTGAATTGACAAATAAAAAAATCCATAAAGTCAGATGTGAAAAATCTGTGTGTACACATACTGGCCACTTGATCAGAGCCACCTTCACTGTAAAACCTGACAAGTTCAGTCAACTCAAATAATTTGAGAGAACTGATTACCTCAAATATTCTAAGTTCAATAACTCATTTATACTTATGTAAATTGAGTAAATTGTACTAACTCCATTTGTTTTGTTGATATTAAAATGATTTTTGGGGGCTTTTGTTTTTTTGATCAGTACTGATCTGCATGAATCACAAAATTTTATAAATCTAATTGACAGAAGGAAAGGTAGGCTAGGGAGAATGACAACACACAGAGGGTGAAGAGACACGCCCAATATGTAAATATATGGTACTAAGAGCCGATAGGAACGATGTGAGTTTTACTCAAGAAGGTTGCATTGACCAAATAGTTATCAAATAAAGCTGAGAGTCTAAACTAAATTGCAATACGTTTATTCAACTGTCTGAAATCATCAAAATAAAAAGCATGAAAAAAGCATGAAAGTCCAAATCATTTAAATGTAAACCTTTATTCTGTCTTTCACATTAAGCCACAATAGTCTTTAAAAACGACCCATTATTGGCCTGTTTGTATTTGCATGTAAAGTCACGTTAAATAAAAATAGTGAATACATTTAAATGAACTTAACTCAAAATATGCTGAAAAAAAAATCTTACTCAAAATGTTACTAAATGTTGAGTTACAAAATCTCAACAATTCATTTTTTAGTTAATTAGATTTTTTCAGATTAAGTTACTACAACTTTCTGTAGTATTTAAGTTGTGTTAGCTTAATTCTTTCATTAAGATGTGCAGCTAGTTTTACAGTGTATCTTGTAGCTTCACCCTGCTGGTCTTCAGGTCATTTTTCCATGCACAGTTTGTGTTAGTCATTCAGTTTCTGACCACTGGTGGGTCATACCACTTACCTACCTAAAGAAAAACTTCAACAAAATAATTAATAAAAGCACAATTCACAGTAAAAGACATGGCACCAGAAATGTAACCTAAGTGTTTGTTAGACTGAACTATACTTTTAGAAATATAAAGCTTATATTTTATATAAAAATGGTGTTATAATATTGTATAGTTGTAAATAAAATTATAATCCAAATATCTGAAAACAAAGGTCACAGTTTGTGTTAGTCATTCAGTTTCTAACCACAGGACCACTTTTGAGTTAGCTCCTCCTTGCTTGTGTGCAATTAGACACTCTACCCTATCTATTGCACTGTCAGTATCAGCTACCCTCTAGCCCTTCTTCAGAGGTCAGTTTCTGATCACAGAGTCGATCTTGGCTGGACATTTTTGGGTGATGGTTCACTCTCAACCTAGCAGTGACAATGACGTGTCTAAAGACTCCAACAACTTTAGTGTGTGTGATCTTGTACCGGCTCTACAAATACTACCATGTCAGAGTCACTGCCGTGTTGAGAATGACCCATCACCCAAATAATATTGGTCATTGGTGTTCTTATGATGGTCTCTTTCCAAGACAGATGGAGTAGAGAGAAGCTGGTAAACTGCAACAGATGGGCTACAGTCTGGAAATGTAAAACCTACAAACTGTGCCTACGTAGTAGGTGTTTCTGTTATAATGAGCAACTCAGTGTACATTCTATGCCAGCTCCACATTTTTGCTTTGTCACTATGAGTCTTGCATGAACATGTGCTTTCATGATCGGATCATGTTTGGATTTCACTTGACCATGTAAAAAGTTGGTGGTAAACTCACCCAGTAGGAATTGTGGTTAGATTATGATTATCACTCACACTACATTTGGATGTGGTCAGAGATAGAACTCGACCACATTCAACAAAAGTGTAAATGGAAAACATTCTTATGCAAGTGAAAATTCTTGTATTATACTATAATCACACTAACTGCAAAACAAAGGCTTCTCCTTTCCTGATGCAGACATCTATTGCCTGCTTTAAATGGTGTCCTCTAATATTTAACAGCATACAATTACACTGGTAGTAACCATGAGAAACCACGTTTACAGCAGGTTATCAGCTATAAAAAAGTGTTGCTCTGCCCATTAGGTGGGAAACAAAAATTGGATCTCATGTGATCACACTGGGGGCAAGTGTAAATGGAATCTGGGCAAAGTATATCTAGACATGATCAGGGCATTTAACACATGTTAATGCATGTTAATACGTGGAAATGCCTTTCACTAGACAAGACACTACACAAGAACAAAATGAGAGAATATCTTCTCAAGTTATCTTTGTGTTGAAGGATCAATCTGCATTAGTATTCTGAAGAGCAGAGCGACTTCAACAGCTAAATAATCAGAAGTGCAAGTGCAGCGTACAGTCCCGAAAAGACAGAGCAAAATTAAGCTATTGGCAAATGCCACAGTGCCAGCCTCGATTCATCAAAGACTGGGCAAAGATCGAACATCCTGATTGCTCTGTGTGAACACTCTTCTCTCTCTCCATCTCTTTATCTCTTTCTTTCTCTCACTCTCTCTCTCTCTTGCTCTTCCCACCCATGACTATGCCATCTGCACCCATGGCCAACCTTACATCCTCTCCTGGCACGGAGGGCACAAACACACACCCTACAAGTACCATCCTTGAAGCCAGACAATCTCTTAATTATGAAAACACTTCACAGTAATGTATAATGGAAAATGTACATATTTTACACTAATTAGGCCTCTAGACAGCCACTATCACAACACGTCACATTGTAATACTGAATAAATGCTACAGAAATACACCAGTTAATAAGTCAGAACAAGTTGTATTCACTTGCAAAGCATTTGCTATTTGAGCAGTTGTTCTCCTTACGCATTAGAGCACAGTCAGGATGCAACATATTATGCAGAGTTGCATCATTTAAGGTGTTTTGCAGTGCTTTGCATAAGCTAAAAAATAAACTGAGGATAAAAAGGTGTAGGGGAAAATATGAAAGCACTATTACTGCAAAGCACTAGTGTTGCGGGAAAAAAACTATTATAGCATACACAAAGAAATGGTCAGAAATGAATGGCAACAACAACTTTTGCCTCATATCCATCTTTTCATCTTCAATTGAAAACAAAATGCAAAATGAACAGTGTTGACTTTACTGTCCCAGCATTTATAGACAGTGATAAATATCAAAACACCTAATCAATCTCTGCACCAAACCATCATTAGAGTCTTATTGATTAGGCCTTTGAGCTTTAGACCTTAGGGGTCAGCTGTTCTCTTTTAGCAGGACAAATGTCCAATAGAGATGGTGATGATGAATCTGCTGCCGACTGCTCTGGCACAAGCCATTACCTTCCATTACTTACAAGGCTAAGGGTCAGCTGGAGTTTGCTTTGATGTTACTCTCAGACGCCCCTGTCTGACTGTTCTCTTGGATACGTCTGCCTTTGTAACATTTAAAGAACTTTGGCTATTGCCAGTTATGAAAAATTCAATGAACAGATTAATCTTATTCACATGGTAGTCATTTTGCTTGTTATACTATACACAGGGTGGACAGAGGGTAATTAGTCATCAGTCAGCTTTGGAAAAGTAGAGCAAAAATTGAACACGTATTTCCTACTTCAGTTCTGAAAACATCAAGTAGTGGGCAAGTGGGTACTTCTCCATAGCTGCAGACTGACTGATTAACCTATTTCCACCCTATGTGTGATAAAGAGTACAGTTCAGTAAAGAATAGCATAGCATATTTGAATAGAATATCAATTTTTAGAATAAAGTCAAGAGGTATGGATGTTTATGGCCAAAGAAATCTGAAATCAAAAATGCCTTTGTTGCCATAAAGCCTGTTTTTTCATGACACAATCAGTATTCCACTAGCTAATTTGCTTACTTTGAACAAAGTAACCTAAACCTAGAACTGCCTACTACCTTTTAGTACATCCAGCATTTATTAGTATAGGAACTGTAGTATTTGGGCTCTGTTCTTTTCTTTTTGATCCACTCTTCATATAACATACAATGATAAAAAGTCAGAGGTGTGACCAATTGCAAGGGAGTTGCTGTCATCTCTGTAACGAGGTACTTAAATACAAAAACATAACTGAGCAAAAAATAGATTCCACACACACAACCCTGTTTCCAGAAAAGCTGGGAGGCTGTGTAAAATGTAAATATAAAGAGAATGCAATGATGCATTCCACGCTGCACGCTGCTTTTATTGTTGGATGTACTGTGATAGTATCTGAGCAAATACATTCAAAACTCATTTCACATCGCTATGGAAACATGTATTAATGATTTATTTACAAGCCCATTTCCAAAAACATTAGAATCACATTTTTCCCCATGCTGATGTGAACCTTATCTGAAGCTTGATCTCATGCACTGCACTGCTGCCATGATTGGCTGATTAGAAGCATGAATGAGTAGGTGTACAGGTGTTCCGAATAAAGTGCCTGGTGAGTGTATATTCAAGGCCTGTAGAAGAAATGTAATGTTCAATATACCAGTCTGGTTTTGCTACACTTCGCTTACATTTGGTCAGGAATGTGTTAGTAAATCATCCAAGCCAAAGCACAAAAAATAACTTTCTTTAAATCAAACTAATAACAAGGCTTTAATAGATCTCTGAAAATACAGCTTTCTCTAGAATCTGGCCTCATGACAATTCTTACTGAGTTCACCATTCTTCAGCACGAGTAATGACTGTAGTGACTGTGATGATCATGTTTTCAGCATTGTGAGCATGTTTAAGTATTCTTAGTCTGCATAACTGCATGTGTTCAATACATTAACAGAGTCACTTTCTTAAGACAGGAAGTGGAGTGGAAAAATGCATCCAGAAATATCTAGGTCATGCTACCCTTAAAGGAATATTTTGGCAAAAAATCGAATTTACACCAACTTCAAACTTTTGTACATGACTGTATCATCAGCTGTTTAAAAAACTGAACTACATCTGAAATAAGTGGAAAATTGGGTCACTCTGCACCAAATAAAATTAGACATTGGACATTATTCCAACTTAATAGAGATGTGGTGCTTAAACCTCTTTAATAGTTAAAAAAGAGGTCAGGTACACTTTTTTGCATAGCATGGCTACAATTTATAAGGCTTTCACAACGTTTAAGCATTAAATATAACAGTATGCATGACTTCAACTCCATATATACAGTCATTCGTGTTGTAATTAACTTCATTAATTATCACTCCAGCATAAACACTCCCACTCATACATATAAACAGAGTGACAGCCAACTCAGGGTGTGTGCAGTAATAACAGCATGTGAAAGGTCAGTTCTCAGAGAGTGAGAGGCGTACTCTCTCTGCTAACACGGCTAAACCCACACATTCTCAAAGAAGCCAATGTTGCCATTGGATGATCTATAGCTCAATTCAGAGTTGTGAATAATTGAAGAGATGCATGTCCCCCAGTTAATGGCCGTTAAAAGAAGCACTTTCCCTGTGATGTGCCAACACTCACCATCTCTCTCTCCCTCTCTCCCTCTGTGCTGGGCCACACACAAGGCAACAGGCTCAGCGAGAGCCAGAGATGCAAACTGTGATAGCTCGGCTCAGTTTGTTTATTTA
The DNA here is from genome assembly GCF_904425465.1 of Colossoma macropomum. Classification (NCBI taxonomy): domain Eukaryota; kingdom Metazoa; phylum Chordata; class Actinopteri; order Characiformes; family Serrasalmidae; genus Colossoma; species Colossoma macropomum. The sequence goes on along the minus strand of NW_023494796.1, from coordinate 24,634,863 downwards.
CAAACACAATATTTACAGCTAGACAACTATTTACAGCTAGACAATTGCATGGAGAAAAGCCTTTCAGTCTGCTGTGATCAGTGAATACGTCTGTTCCTGCTTCTTATCTGTTATTTATAGGCTATTTGAATACTATTCATTTAAGAATGTGACTATTTTAATAGTAAAAATGAAATGTTAGACGAATTATTAACAAACAGACAATTTTATGGAAACAATACACACAATCAACACACATAATTCATTCACTTACCTGCTTAAATTTCAGCCTTATTAATGGGTTGTTATTCTTAAAAGAATGGTTTGGCAAAATATCTGAGTTTTAAAATTTCCCACTTGTAGTTCATCAATCTGGATAAGTTTGGAGTCCAAATTTTACTTCTGAAGTTAAACACTGCAGCTACAGGGCTAACGCAGCTAATAAACACTAGAGGTCAATAGACACCCAAATCTCTCTTGTAAGTACATCCCCAAAACTTCTCTCAAACTGCATTCAGGTCTTCATTGAGGTCACACAGACTTGGTGATGTGGTTTAGAGCACAGTGTGTGCCCTTTGTATGCATGAACATCACAAACGCATACAGACACCACAGACTACATTTAGGATTTCTGTTCTTTTCACTTACAAATAACTGTTAACTGATTTGAATATATGTTTGTTACCAAAAACAACAAAAACTAGCAATATATGTCTGCATGACATGCATTATCACAAAGCGCAGTCAGACTCTGAGGGGGTGTTGGAATTCGGCACAGTACCTGTTGTCTAAGATGGCTGCCCATAACGCTTGGCTATGTGGTGAAGTTTTATTAATTTTAATAGCTCACATTAAGTTATATTGTGTCTCAAACCACATCAACAAGTCTGCATGACCTTAATAAAAATCTGAATATGGTTTGAGCTGATTGAGAGAAGTTCTGGGGATGTATTTACAGAAAAGATTTGGGTGACTATTGACTAGTATCGGATAGCAAAGTTAGCCTTTTAGCTTTGGCATACTAAACTGAAGAAGAAAAATTTAGACACCAAACGTGTCTTGGTTGTTTTTGGAAAGAGTGGAAAATACAGGGCCAATACAGGGGTTAGGCAGATATGAAAGCTTTGGTGCAGAGCTGAAAATTACACATTAATTCCTCTATTACTGAGTATGAGACCCTTCACTAAGGTCATAAATAAAGACTGAAAGCTGCTTCTTCACAGTCACCAAGAGAAAGAGAAAAAAAAGAATGAGAGAAAAAAGAGACACAGACAGACAACCAGACATCAGTCAAGCTGCAGTCATTCATCTTAAGATACATATTTGTAGACAGTGGTCACCAGCCTTGCGCCTGAAGATCTATTGCCCTGCTCAAAGGTTTAGCTCTATCTCTGATATAACACACCTGATCCAGCTGTTCGTCTTCAGCGATCATCTAGGTCAGCTGTGTTTGTTTTATTAGAAACCACTCCCATTCTTTGTGTATCATGCCTGAATTATCTACACATGTGAAATAAATCATGCCTTATCTCTTATCTTGAAATTTTGAAATATTACAGTGTCCTGCTACTTGCTTATGGGCTACTTGCTCATGGGCGCATGGGAGGTGTGGTCATGCAGAGAGGCCATGAGAGGAGGCTCTTGGGAGGCATCGCCTTCAAGATAAGAGAGACATTTATTGTGAATAAGTTGTTGTTGGTCAGCTTAAAGATGTGTACATGTCATGTTTGAGCTATTCTGTGCTGGAGTGTGGGGTAGTTGGTGCAGTGTTAGTACATGTCAGGAGAAAGTGTATGACTATCTCAGCCGTTTCAGCAGGGCTGCCTGTTCAATAAAAGAGCATTTGCCTTTAAAGCGCAGAGTTTCCTGTCGCTGATGTCACAATATGTTTTTATATGAGTAACTGCAGACCATATGAAGACACAACGGCTGATATTGCATCTCATGTTATGTGAAATAACACATCCCAGGGGAGTTATACCATACTGTGCAGAAGTCAGAGACCACTCTTCAGTTATTTAATTTCCAGGCAAAATGGCCATTAAGGACACGTTATTCATTTTTCAGGAGATATTTCCAAGGAGATTGGATATTAGATAATCCACTTACATAAGGAGAAAGTCAAGAAAAACTAAGTGAAAAACAGCAGTTTCTAAAACTGGAGTTGAAAAAATGGGACTACAAGTCTAAAGCTAAATAAACAATAAATAAGACCGGTTAGTGCAGTCTTAAAACTAACAAACTAAATTTAAATTGAAAGCCATTTAAAAAAATAATAAATAAAGCTATAATAAATTTGGTGTAAGTTCAGAGAGTTATTGTTCTATAGGTCAAACAACAATAGGGGCATCTAAAACACAAAGATAAATCATTAAATCAGCCAAACTGTCAGATACAGATCACCTCTTCGCCTCTTCTTTTTTTTCTTAAGTAGCAATATACAATCACTTCTCTTTGAGATATTCAAACACAAAGGTGGATCTCCAGGAGGACAGTTGCTGATTTTGCTTTGTGGAGCTCAGAAAATGTGTTGAGGACATTCATTTGCAAGACACGCAGGCAAAAAAACTACTGTAGTTCTTAAATGTGTGAGAGTTCAAACTGAAGAACAAAAAAAGAAAAGCAAAAAAACACAGCATGCACTTTTCAACTCATTCGTCTTCCTCCTGAGAAAGATTAATGAATCTAAATGGTGTTCTTTTCCTGTTTGTTTTCTGGAGTTTCACCTTAATAAATCTTTGCCATTTTGGCTCTACAGCACTTGATCGTGTTGAACAGCAGCTGAAGCAAATGAGCTGAACATGACACTGCATCAGGCAGCTCCCAGAGAGCCAAGCAAAGGAGGAAGTATGTCGAACAGCCTCCTCATCAAAGCCAGCAGAAAGCCCCTGAGCCCGGAGTTCAAGGTTGGGGATCAAAAGGGCAAGTTGAGGTTCTGCCTGATGCCATGAATAAAAGATCCAGTTCTGACTCATTTTTTTTCCCCCTTTTCACTGTACAGTTGGAAGTACTGTTCCTCCCTCCTCATGGAGGAATAATTACACCTGGCTTTTTGTTTTTAAAGCATCTTTTTGCTCTGCCATGCTCTCTGGTTTTGACATCAACTGTAGCACACACAGATGATGCAGCCTATCGACGAATGAGAAAAATAAGAAAATAACGAAAGATCAAAGTAACCGCCCCTCCCAAAAAAAGAGAGTCAAATATCTCAAATATTATAACCAGATATATATTTTTTAAATAAATTGAGAAGAATATGCAAAATATTTCTTTTGACTTTTTTTTCTTAATCTTCTTAATAGGCCTAAGACTCCTGGCTGGCATATATTACATAGACTGTACACCATGTTGAAGGAAAACTGTCGCTGTCATCAGCTTTCTGTATATATATATATAAAATGGTGCCAGACGAGACTCCTGGTCGAATTATCACCTTGTGAATGTTGACTGACAGCTGGCATTTACGTGTGGACATTTTCCTAGCTAAACACTACAGTAAAAGTGATCCAGACTGACTATGGTGTCATGCCCCTCAGTGATTTTCTGATGGTAGGCATGGACTTACCATGACCACCACTAGGCCGCTGTACATGTAAGTCAACACTATGCAAGTGTACGTGACATGTGTCACCAAGTAACTCTACATAAAAGATACCTCTAAGCAATTAAGCAACAAATTGAATTTACTGCTAAGCAGAGGTACAAACAGCTAAAGATAATACAAACAAACTATTGTAGATCTGTCCAAATCTTCAAAGATATAGACGCATTTGGGAAATCTGTCTGCTGATTTATCTTTCCACAACATACAGCGTATCCCTATTATCCCAGCGTATCCCTTATTAATCAATATAGCAGTTTATACAGTGCACAATGTGCATAAACTTTTTCACTTCTTCTTTTTGGCACACACCACTATAGAGGCATAAAAAACATAAAGGTTTCCACCAAGCAACTGAAAATAGAATTTCTTACTAGTTAACTGTACATAGAAGTCATCACTTGGTGACTTGACACAGAAGTACCCACTACTGACATAAAAACATACAGTAGATTAGTGTACACAGAAGTTATCACTAAGGAGCTGAACATGGAAGATACAGTTACGCATAACAGTTTACATTTTTGTTATCACATTACAGTTGTTGACTTAATAACAGTTAACATGTCTCTAACAGGGCAATATTAATTACACATTATGTGTTTAAAACATTTACTCTATATAAACGATTTGCGTCGGTTGTTGAGTGTAATTTGCATGCATGAGCTGAACAGCTGAATGTGCAGCTTCTATTGTGAATCTGAGCAGTCCAGCACAAGGCCAGGAAGCACCATGAACAGTCTGTCAAAGCCTCAGTTCATGTAAATATGAGACTGATGGATAAAGATCTCTGAGCTGAAGGAGTGAGATCCATCATCACCTACACAGGCCAGATTTGATTTCATCTAGAAACAGCTCTGTAAGCTTTACTGTTTATCCATAAAGATTTTTTTCTGAGGCCACTGTTATTGAACTGCTTCTAGCTGCAAGTTTCCAAGTTCTCAGTCAGCTGTATATAATTTTAATAAAGCATTACTGGCTGTGTGACAAGCCCTTTAAATGATGTGACAGGCCTTTTAAATGATGATTGTTGTGATTTGTTTCTAAATAAATTACTGAAAGGACTGTTGGGGTTTCTTTGCACTTTACAGTTGGTATAGATTCATATAGGTTTCAGAGTGTAAAACAGAAGTAAAGTGAGTGGTTAGCTTGTAATCCCAATCTCTAAGAGGAGAAATTAGTAATGGATTACTTTTTTGAGTAACTATCCAAACACTGGTTGCTCTATATAAAAGTAAATATGTACATAAAAATGTACATAGACATTAGCTGTACATATTTACTGCTAGGCAGATGTATGGAGAAGTTACATCTAAACAACTGTAAAGAAGTCACCGCTCTCCAGTGAATTCTAGCATTATTATTATTTTAGAAATTCGTTTCAGTGCCCAGGAGAATGAGAAGCAATGGTACTTTGAGGACAAATATCTCCACTTACCAGTAGCAGAAACATAATAAGTACTCTTTTATGACTCACCTAGCATCCACTAACAATGAACTATTCCACTTAGTGTTATTTAAAGTGTAGCATTTACCCACAGTTTAACCTCTGGGCTAAGATATCTACCCGAATGAAGCGCGGTCACTCAAGCAAGTCAGACATGTGCAAGGAGAGAGGAGGAGATAAAAAGTTAATCACCGTTCTAAGAGAACAGTACGTGTTAGCAGGCATGTTACAGCTGCTGCTTGTCGGCTGCATGGCAACCAAGAGCTTTAAGAGCGTAATACAACAGTGTATCTGCCTAATACCTGAACAAAGCTACAGATTATTTGGTGATGGACTTTCTACACATGCTTTACTAAACTGGGTTGAAACCCCAAAGTAAATCATTAAAGGAGAAGGCTTACACTTGTAATTCTTTGTACTCTTTTCTACCTCTGTGAATGAGAACTGGGCTGTGGGCTCCTACCAGTACTGACATTAATAAAATACTTGTGTTAGATTCATCATTTGATAGTAGCAATGTGTCTAAAGGCCTGTAGCCCCTTAGGATGTTTTTTTTTCAGTTTTCCTTTTCTTTAATAATTTAGCTTGTATAATATAATAATAGAAGGCAGCACTCTTGAAAATAAAGATTTCGGAAAGTGTTCTTTGGAATGATGCTATACAAGAATGACATTTGTTTCCCTGAGGAACCTTTCAGTGGATCGTTCTGTAAAACCTGAATTGAAGCCACTCAAATCGAAAGGCTCTTCAGGGAACCAAAAGTGGTTCCTGTATGGCACTGCTCCATAGAACCATTTTTGGCACCTGTATTTTTAAGAGTGAAGGGCAGGGAAATGCCGTTTGCTGATGTGAGATCTGAAATAAAATGAAGTATTAAAGAATTAGAAGTGAAAAGTTGTCATAACCACCAGCACTTTGAAAACAACCAGGCATCATTTTACATTCAATTCACTCCCATTTTTCCACAAATTCATTTTCATGCTGTTAGGCTGGCAATGCTCACAGGAAAAAGTCCTTGAGGATAAATGTAGTGTCATCTATACCTTACGCTCATGAAAATAAAAGTTCCTAAATGGTTCTGGCTGTAGAAAGATCTCTTAAATAGTTACAACCTTTAGACTTTTAAAGTTTTTTCAAATTAGAACATTTCCTTTACAAAGTGTTTCCAACCGCAGGTACTGGAGGACCACTGCCTGCACATTGTAGTGCTTTCCCTGCATTACCATAACCACATCAGTAAAGCACGGTTAATAGAGATGCACAATATAAGTATTGTTATATAATGTATCAGGTGATATGTATCGGTATCGACAGGCACTGTACTGAACAGAAGTCAAAGATCATTTATCATTTATTTAATTTCCAGTCAAAACAGCTTTACTTACATTTACTTACATAAGGAAGAGGAAAGTCAAAGCTATAGAAAAACTGAGACCCCTAACAACCATGCAAGACCTGGTTGACCACCAAATGTCCTACCATCAGATAAACAAATAAAAGCTGTCATATTTTCTAGGATTTTAGGATTGCTACCCAATTTCTTTGTACCCTGTGCAACGACAATGAAGAATCTTAAATTTGAGAGACAGGAGAAAGTCAAGCCTCAATCTTGCTTCAGATCTGAAAAGTCAACGCTTACATGAGTACATACATGAAAAACATTGGTCACTGGCAACAACTTACTTTTTCCACATCATCACATACCTAGTTAAAAAAACCTGATCAGATCTGTTAAAGCAAGGAAAGTGGGTCCCAGAGGCCCCACTGGCCTGCATACTTTGGTGTACTGCAGAGCAGTGGTTTCCCACCCTGGTCCTGGAGGACCCCCTGCCCTGCACATTTTAGTGTGTGCCTTCGCTCCCAGCACACCTGATCCAACTAATCTGCTAATTACTAAGCCTTTCCTGGGGTAAAGTAGATGTGATTTGGCAGGAAAACACAAACATGTGCTGAGCAGGGGGTCCTTCAGGATCAGGGTTGGGAACTACTGCTGTAGAGTATTGGGTTGCACCGCTTTAAAGATTCTTCCACTGAAAGCTGAAACTAAACCAGAAGTGGTTCTTCGGTACACCACTCCAAAGAATTCTTCTTGGCACCTTTACATTAAAGAGTGTAGAGAACAGAAAGGTAGCTTTTGCACTGTCTATTTCAGAGAGTATGCACTGATACTCCTCCAGGCAAAAGCCATCACAAACTGATCACATCGCTGAGAATCTTCAGACTGAATTTCAACTCCCATCCAATGAACTCTGGCCTTTATATAAAGGCTGTAGAAGCTCTGAGTTTAGCAACACTAAAACTGTAAGTCTGCATGGTATCCTGACTTCAACTCTTTCTGAGCTCCAAGTGAGGGGTGTGTGTGCATCACTGTTGTGAAGAGGTGAAAAGTATAAAATACACATATATATATATTTATATTTATATACAGTGCCTTCCAGAAATATGAGCACCCCTGAAACAAAACAGGCTATAAAATATTCTTTATTTCTGATCCTTCTGATCTTTCATTCTAAATATTGACAAAACTTATTTATGCAAAGTACATCGATTGAAAAAAAAAAAAAACAACAATCTTAATTGGAAATAAATATTTTTCTCAAATCTGTGTGTGCCACAATTGATATCACCCCTTCATTTAATACTTTGTGCAACCTTCTTTTTTGTGAAGAGTCTCTGAGTCTTCTACTGTAATGCTTAATGAGACTGGAGAACACATGGCAAAGGTTCTGAGAATGTTCCTCCACACAGATTCTCTCCAAAACCTGGTCCACACTCTGGAGTCTCTCCTCCTCAGCTCATCCCACAGGTTTTCTGTGGGGTTTAGGTCAGGGGACCATGGCAAAACCTTAATTCTGTGGTTAGTGAACCATTTTTGTGTTGACTTTGAAGTGTGCTTGGATCATTGTCCTGCTGTAAGATCCAAACCGTGGCCCAGTTTAAGCTTCCTGGCTGAGACAGTCAAAATTTGATGTTATTTCTGCTGGTACTTGATGAAGTCTGTGATACCATGTATCTGAATAAATTGTCCAGGGCCTTTGGAAGAAAAACCACAGTATCACAGATCCGCCACCATACATCAACGTGGGGATGAGGTACTTTTCTGCATGGCTATCTTTGCGTCCACACCGAACTCACCTCTGGTGTTTGTTGTCAACACCTTTTATTTTGGTCTCACCTGACCATAGAACACAGTCCTACTGAAAGTTCAGTAACGTCTGTCAAACTGAGTTTCTTGGTTCTTGACAGCAGAGGCTTTCTTCTGGCAACCCCCCAAACAACTTGTGGTTATGTCTGCAAAAATCTGTGATGCTTGGAGATTATTTGTCCACTTGAGCCATCCTCCTCACGGTACATGGGGTCAGTTGTTTTAAGCTTCTTAATTATTGCCCTGATAGTGGAAATGGGCATTTTAATTGTTTAGCTATTTTCTTGTAGCCATTTCCTGATTTGTGCAGCTCAACAACCTTTTGTTGTTACTGCTGTTTTCTCTGGTCTTTCTTACGGTCTTTCTTGCGTAAGGGAATTAGGCCTGTGTTTCACCTCTTATATATTCCCCAGTGAAACAGGAGGTCATGGCTGACCATTCAAGTGTTCCTAATCACTGAGGAGAATTTTAAAACATAAAATATGAATGAGAATATACTTTAGTTAGATTTCACTCATAAGAATTTCTAGGGGTGTCAACAATTATGGCACAGATAGATTTAAAAAACTATTTATTTGATGACAAGATTTAGTGTTTTCTTTCAATTATTATAACTTACATCTTAAATAAATGTTAGATTTTTGCTAATAATAATCTTTCTATACTCCAGTCTTAGTCTTTAAAAAAAATGTGAATATGCTTTGACTGCTGTCTAGAATCTGACTTTGGTTACTAGCTAAATTACATTTTCATGGAATCGGTAAGTTCTCCTAACATAACCTTGAGGGAAAAAAACAATAGCCCACAGAGTGGCCTTTTCTTGGTTTACAGTACACTTATTATTAAAAGCTACTATCCTGGCATGTTCTGCTGATATTTCTGATTCTTGGGTTTTTTTGTAAAGTTGGTCTATCCTCACCCCTCATGTGTAACTCTCTTCTATAAGATTGATTTGTATTACTACTTTTGTACTACTATTACTACTTATTTCCTTTTGTAAATTTTTCGCTGCAGTAAAAAGAGAAAGACGTTCTGGTACTAAGCATAAGACTGTCAATGACTCAGGTATGACCACACGCTAGCAGCATCAGTGAAGTCTACTCACACAGCCTGCAACCCAACTGAGTCTCATTCTACTGTAGGAGATTAAAGCTGCCCTCATTACCTGTCCTCTGAAATATAAACAGAAGAAGTAGGTGTGCTGTAGAATTATGGCAGTCAGTAGCAGAGAGGAAGGAAATAATGAAGAAATGTGAGGATCATTTTTATTTGCTCTGCCTTATGCTATCCTCATTTGATCCACTGCTAATGAGAGAGAGAAAAAGATATATATAGACGGAGAAAGAGAGATGGAAATAATAAGGAAAAATACGAAAATGTAATATATCCTTAGCATTGTGTATTTAGTATTAAGAAAGAGAGAGAGAGAGAGAGAGAGAGAGAGAGAGAGAGCATTAAAGAGAAAAATAAAGAAACTTCATTAAACCATGTGAGAATGTGTGGAATGGAACAAAAAACTCAAAGAAAGAAAAAGAAATAGAGAAAGAAACAAGGAAAGAAGAAAGGAGAAAGAGAGAAAGCTTCACATGCTGGGGAAAAAAATAACTTTTATCTGGAACTTGCTATATCCGCGACATAATTCATTATCCAATTTACTGCTTCTGCTGTGTGATTTTGACTCAAGGTGCCAAAGTTCATTATTACAGAATCAGAGAGAGGAAGAGAGATAATTACATCTATATATATCCCCTGAGTCCAATTTGCAGAGCAACACTCACTTTTAGTGATCAGTACATACAATACTGCACAGTAATCTGCAGAATTTCAGAGCCACTCAGATGCTCATTACTGTCCATAATAAAACCACGTTGTTTTTAATAGAAAACAAAGAGTAGTTATGCTTACTACAAATACAATCAAACACATGCTACAACCACTTCATATCCTACACAGCGCACCATATACAGCAACTGGACAATCTGTTGTTTGCTTTTCATTTCAGAAGCAGTTACAGCAGGTATTACATCCTCACACATATAATTTCACACTGCTTCATTTTTAAACTTCATCTCGACACTCAAGCTGAATCTCAGTAACACATTAAACTGTCTTTTAAATCGCACCCATCTGGAAAGCATGTGAAATGGTTTGTTTTGTATTTTGACCCAGAAGTTGCATTTTGCTTGCAGAGTGATTTGCTTGAGTGCAGTCGGTGATGTCAACAGCGCATAAATCTCTGACAAATGGATTTTTCATGTGAAAGCTAAGTTTAGGAGGATAGTGTTTTGTGGCATCTATTTTGCAAATCAAAAAAAAAAAAGATTGTGAATAAAAGTGGGAAAGACAGAACACATTAGCACTGCTTACAGATTCTCACACACTCAACAAGAAACCTCGAACCAGACTCAAAGCTTTCAAAGGATTATGTTATGTTATGCAGTCTTCATTATTTTCTTAAATATGCTGTTAGGTCATCTATCGTTCACTAAATAAATCACATGATATACACTACTGTTTCACAGTTCAAAAGATTTCAATCACTGTTTAAAGTTTGGAACCACCATTCAAATGTTGGAATTCATGGTTCAATGAATGAGAGGTTAAAGTAAAGTTGTTGAAGACCAGCAGGGAAAAGAGCCAGTGTGAATTTGATAAACACTATGTTAACGAGCTGACGCAAGGAATACTCTGTCACCACAACTAACACACACATCCCATTCCTGTTGAATGCTGTCCAACACACACACACTATCTCTGTCTCTCTCTCTCTCTCTCTTTCTCTCTCTCTGTCTCTCTCTCCTGATGGAAATGCCACTCTTGATCTCCCCATCTGGTGGAAATAAATTAAGAAAAACAGCATTCGTCTGCTCAAGGCCAGATAAAGATCCCTCCTGTCTCCTTCAGAGCCTGCCGGCACCCCCCCTACACCCACACAAATACACAGATCAGCAGTGATTATACTCTTTCCATGTTCACCCTGCATCCTCCGCTCTAGTCATGCGCTTGTCTGTCTTGTTCTCAGTGTGCTGTTGTTCTACAGCAGCTTTGTGCTGCAGTGAAGAGAAGAACATCAGTCAAGGTCTGCCAAAGCAATTACACCAGCAGCAGAGTACAGCCTGCTTCTGCGCCCGTAATTAGAACACCAGGCCAAGAGCACACATCCCTGAAATTAATAATGAGAAAAGAGGTGCGTTTGTCTATAGCTACGTTTCCAGCCAATAGATTTTTTGTCAAAAATATTCTCATGCTTCAAAAAGTTTGGCAAGGTTGGATATGGAAATAGACATTGTCAGCAATATTTCACGATATTGTCCACAAAATCATTTTTTCCGTTCAACTTAAGCAATGTTTAGAGAAACCTGCAATGTTGCAAAAGCCTTGTTGGAAACCACTGAAAAAAGAACACATTTATTATGCATTTTGTGTCAAATGCCTCTGAAACACTAACAAACACCATGGTGGAGATGTAGAGCTGGACTGAGGAGGACATGAGAGAGTTTTATAGACCAAAGAAACAATCTCTCCCATAACATTTTAGATGGGGAAAAAATAAAAGTAAAATTTGGAAAAATAAAATAAACAAATCTAAATTTATCAGAATGTTATGAGTAACTTACGAAAGCCAACTGTGATTGGTAAGAGTCTGCACAGTACACAGGAAAACATTGGAATTGGTTAGAACAGGGTGCCCAAACCCTTATTTTAATATTTGTGATAGGCCAACAAGACAAAACAGCTAGCTAGCAATTTGATAGCTTAACATTAAAACTGTAAAATGCAAAGAAGAAACTGTACATAAACAGGATTCAGAAATGCTGCCACCTTCTTTGGGCCCAAGCTCATTTAAAATGGACTAAGGGGAAGTGGAAAAGTGTCTTGTGGTCTGACGAATCAAAAATTGAAATTGATGAATTTGAATTTTTTGAATTTGGAATTTGGAAATCATGGACACTGTGTCCTCTGGGCTAAAGACCACCCGGCTTGTTATCAGTGCACAGTTCACAAGCCAGATGTTTTGGCAACATATACTGCCATCCAGACAGTGTCTTTTTCAGGGAAGGCCTTGATTATGTCTACAATGACAAACGTCATTTTGCATGTATTACAACAGCACTGCTGTGTATTAACAGAGTCTGGGTGCTAAACTGACCTGTGTGCAGTCCAGATCTGTCACCCACTTATAAGATTTGGCGCATTAATGAAAAATACAACAAAGGAGACCCCAAACAGTTGAGCAGCTGAAATCCTATATCAAACAAGAACGGGAAAACATTTCAAATATACAGGCTGATTCAAATGATTCAAATGGTGATACAACTGTGAGGCGCCTAGGAACCAATCACAAACCAATTGTAAGAGGGGTTCACAAAGTTTCTGACTGTCACTGGAAGACGGCTTCCTTCAGTCTGCGAGGAGATGGAGACCCCTGAGCAGAAAGCGTTTTGCGTTCTCCACTTCAATAAGAGTGAATCCGTCATAACTGTTGTTATGGAAATTGTATTAATTTAATGTATTTGCTTGATGGCAAAGTGTAAGACTATGTACGGGCAAAAGGTCATGGACAAAATATCTTGTCCCCTGACTGATTGAAATGCTCAGCGACCTAGATACAAAACAGGATTGGACAAAATACCTTGTCCTCTGACTAATAGAAGTGCTTAACTGCCTAGATACAAAAACAGGACATATGCTCATATTGCGACTGACCTCGGTCACCTGTCCCACACCCCCCAGTATTTCTGCTTTCATAAGATATTCTGAACAGGGCATCTCTGAACATGCATGTACAACATGACCTGAAGATTCCCCCATGTACTCACAACCTTATATGGCTATATTAACAGAAATCTGCCAAAGAAAGATAACAGCAGCTGTCAAACCGTCCCTTTTTTGGTATCTAGCCAACACCTAGTTTGGGGTATAAGACCCCTATATAAGGGAGACCGCTTCAGAGTGCGCTCTCATCTCTTCACTCTCTGGTCTGTATCACTTTCATTTCTTAATTAAATAACTCTTGCTTATCCAAAACTTGTGATTCGCTCTGTTGTCAGGATTTCCATGTCAAAATTTTGGGGACTTCCATGACACTGTGCAGCGTGATTTTCCTTGACAGTGAACCTCCAACAGCTCAGAGTGTTCGTCGTTGGTTCCACAACACTGGACGATCTCCGAAAATTGCACTGAAAGAGCTGTGAGTGCAGTGACACCCGACATGCTCAATCGATTATGGGATGAAATTGACTATGGCGTTGATGTTGTCCGTACAGCTGGAGGAGGTTCATACTGAGCACATGTAAAATTATATAAGAAACTTTATGCTCACTTAAACCATTTACAGTTTACTGCATTGTTCTGTAAAAATAAGGAGCTAAAAATTATGCATAAAAGCATGTATTTTCTTATTGGCTGGGGAAGTGGCGGGTTGGGCTTTCCAACTTTTTGGTAAAGCAAACCAAACGTCTTTGCAGGCCACATTTCGAGCAGACCTGTGTTAGAGGCTCATTTGCATATAGCTAGCAGCTTTCTTTGATTTCAGTATACCAGTATGCAGGCGATAACAATTAACAATGAATATACTGCACAGCCCCATATTTACAGACTAATTTACAGCAGATACTGTATAATCAGTCTCTCACTTTATACTGAATATTGAATTTTACCCATCATGGCAATCCTTCCAGAGACTTTTTGACTTTTTTGAACTCTTTAACTTGTTAAAATAGTTGTTTTTTTGGCTTGTGATGGAAACATTAATAATAAATCCACAATCAGTCAGGTAATAAATAATCTTAACTAGCTGTGTTTGGTGTCACGAAGCCAGATTGGCCTTCAAGTGTGTGTGTGAGATGGCCAAGAAACAACAAACACACTCATACACGACTACAATCACAACCCAGCCTCCCACCATCTTTTAGAGGACACTGTGGGTTGCACGAAGGGTCAGGAGAGATGGCAGACAGGAGAGAGAGTGAGGGATCAGGTGAAAAGAGAGATGAGAGGGGCAACCGAGCACAGATGATTAAAAGAAAGGAGTGATAAAAATAAACACAGAGTGGCGGATAAGGATGGCCAGAGAGAGCGAGAGGTGAAAGGAGAGAGGGTAAGGGCACGCGGTCTACAGCATAAGACACATGATTAAAGGAAAAGTCTCAGAGGAAAGAGAACAGACAAAGACTCTGAAGAGGCAAACAGAGGCACCAGTAGACACACCCAGCATGTAGGGATGGACATTTTGACCATCACACATTGACATTTGCATATGGATTGTATCTGAATATGACGGTTAAACTTAATATCACTAAGAGGGGAACCATACATGATGCTTTAGTAGATTAAATCTATTGCTCCATTTTATTGATTTTCTAACTGAAAAGAATTTAATACTAACTTTGAATGGAACAAAATATATTTCTGCAAATTTTAGTGAGCAATTATTATTTATTTTCTGAAGTTAACGTATTAGAAAAAAAAAAATCAATGCAGGTATATGTATAAAGATTGTATTCCAAGCAATTTGGAGCATTTAAACATAAAAGGGTAGGTGCTGTGTTCATATGATGACGGAAAAAAATTGGAGGTACTTTTTTTTTTGCACAGCAACAATATGTTTGGGCTCACTTTCAGTCAGTGCTTGGTAAGACCCCCTTTGGCTGAAATCACAGCCTCCAGGCATTTCCTATAGCCAGCTAAAAGTCTGATTCTACTTGATTTAGGATTTTCACCACACTTCTCCTTGCAGAATGCTTCTAGGTTGTCTTGCATGCACATCATGTTTGAGATCTAGCCACAGATTTTCAATAATATTCCAGTCAGGGGACAGTAAGGGCATAGGAAGTAGTTCAAGGTTGATTTTGATGTATGTTTGGGATCATAATCCTACTGTAATATTCCACATCTTTTGTTACTCTATTTCTGGACTCACTGTGACATATTTGCTTCCAAGATTGATTATCAGGGGAATCAATTTCTTTCCATTAGAATCATCCACGTTGTATTCACTACACCTTATAGGTCCCGTGTACAATGGCAGCCCATCCACCCTGTTCATCATTGGGCAGTTTCTGACCACCGCTGAGCTCATCTACTAAAGCTTGCAGCTATCTTCTGAGCTGAATTGTGCTGGACCAATGACTTTCAGTACCAACAGGTGGGTTACAGTCATTATCTGTACACCAGAATGGTGAATGTGCAAGATCAATGTTTCCAATAAAGTGGCCACTGGTTGGTTTAGCTCAGAACCCACAAACAAGACAAGAGATGCAGGGCTCCATGCTGTGATGCATCCCCTTCATACACATATACAGCGCTAACAAGAAAGTATGAGGCAGAGTGGAAAAGAGTGGAGAAAACCTCAAAACCGAGCTGCATCAGTCCTTCCCCCAGCTACATGCCAACAAATATAGCTCACAAGATGCATGCCTCATGAAATAATAAGAGTGAAGATTAACAAAGAAAGACAGGAACAGAGTGTACGGTGTGTGTGAGAAGTTGTAAGCATGGCCCTGGGCTGACTCACGCCATCCTGACACTGTTCCAGCAGCAGCACGGCTGACAGTGCTGAGCTTTTCCCGGGATTGGGGTTAGGAGGTCAGGCTGAAGTGACCCGGAATCAACTCCATCCAAAAGTACAGCTCTGCACAGAACAGACAGTGTCCCTAATGTTGAGATAATGAGAGCACTAAGAGCTGTACACGGCCTTGTTAATCAAATGATAAACCACCTTCTGAAAGTTCTATGAAAGCACTGTTATATACCATTTATAAAACAGTTACAGGGACGTTCAAATTCAATAAACTGTATAAAAATAAAGTTGTGTCATATTTGCTAAAACGGTCACTGTGTCCTGACAGTAGTACATGAGATAGATAATCTGTAAAAAAATCAGGATCCTCTGGCTCCACCTGGTGCTCCCAATGCCATATGCAAGAATTCACCATGATCAAATCAGAACAACCAATCAGAGCCAGGAGGAGTGTCTGATGAAGTGTCAATCACTGCTCGTGCACATGTTGCGGCCAGCCCCACTCATCTGTGGGCCGTCTCTGCCTGCGCTTGCCCTCACTCGGTCAAGCTCAATATCTTCAGTGAGCGGCTTCAGGACATGCAAACGCACTGGTGGATAATTACATCCCTCCTTTGCCAGCAACAGCGTACATGACAAAGATGAGTACATAGAAGAAGAAAAACGAAGAAAAGTAAGCACAAAAAGAAAAATTAGACAGAGCCTGAGATAAAACAAGGGTAAACATTTAAGCCATTGGACCTGGAAGGCTTCAAATTTGAAAGCGAGTTAGCCATATTTCTGCTTCAGTTGCCATGGTTGCTAGCCTGTGCATGTACAGCAGCCTCCTCTGCAGGGAGGGGCTTTGGAGGCATGGTTGGAGCACAGTGGAAGGGGAGGGACCTGAAAGTTGTACTAAGCTTAGATATCGCCAGAATGCAACTGCTGCACCAACTAAGGTGGAACAGGAAAATTTGAATAGGAAGCTGACAAATGGGAAGCCAACTTCATCTTCGTACTAACAATAGCATATCCATTAGCTTGCAAGGTTAGCCAGCAAAACTTCTCTTGGATTGAAATGAAGCCGCCAGCAGCGCTTCAGTTGACACAAACACAAAGAACTCGCTCTTAGCACGTTTATTGGACCTGCACAGCCATAGCTACATGTTTCCGATAAAGTGGCTACTGGTCGGTTTAGCTCAGAGCCCACAAACAAGACAAGAGATGCAGGGCTAGATGCTGTGATGCATCCCCTTCATACACATATACAGCGCTAACAAGAAAGTATGAGGCAGAGTGGAAAAGAGTGGAGAAAACCTCAAAACCAAACTCGCTCTTAGCATGTTTACTGGACCTACTGGAGTCCATTTCAGAGCCAGAGGACACGGACCTACCCAAGAATCCACCTGTCTGCAACAGAATGGTAGAACCACTAATGCTAATGTGCTCTAGGTTTTATAACATTACAGTGTTAGGGGAGGGGTCATGCTAAGTATGGCTCCAGTGTGTCATTGAGCCATGATTTAAGGCCAGCCCAAAACTCTGAACACAAAAGTCAAGAGATCTTTTGCACTTCAAAGCTAATGTAGCTAACAAGCTACTGACGCATTATGACATACTGCTGTGTATAAAAATGGACAAAAGTATGTTGGATAGCTAAAAACGTTTTAGCAGCCAACTTGAAGCCTTGTTTTATCTGTACTTTAGTCCATGTGCATAGAGAAGAATAACATACAGTGTTAGAAACCGCAAAGGCAAGTCTGTTTGAGATCATTTAACAAAATGATGTGTTTTAAGATAAGTGTGTGATGAATTAGGCAGGCAGTTAGCATGATGCTAAAAAGTGTTAATTAATGATTAGCTTCCATTACTTGTCAGCTTTATTAGCCTTGAGGCTCAGGTGCAAAACTAAAGAAGCAAACTGCTTTGCTCAAACATATCCTGGCTAATCACACATATTGGGAGTAAGGAGAAAATTGTATATATTTGACTTTTCCTTTTAAGTTCCAGTTTTATTCAAGCGTATCTGAAACATCGGCTTAGTGGAGCTCTAGAAGGAAGCGTGGGACTCTATAGGAGGGAGAAGAGAGGCAATATTCAAACAGGATGGCTGATAAGGTTGGACTTTTCTGTTAAGCATTTAGATGTGTTAAAAAAGCAGTTTTATTCTTTACCCTAGCCTTTGTACCCACTCATATGGAATGGGAAAGAGATTTGAAGTTTAAGGGAAGGATAAAATACTGTCTCTTTCACTCCCCACCTCCGTCTCTCTCTTTCCGTCTCTCTCTCATGGGGTTAGATTCTTGTGGACTTCTACTGAGGCACTTAAAAATGTTCTTCATACTAATAGTTCATTAGCAGAGCACACGCACGCAGACATGTGTGTTAAGATCATAGCACTTTGTAAGATACGTGTAATTGGTTGGACTCACACGGACCACAAAGAGGAAAAGAGAAAAAGACGTCTTTTCTTCAGCGGGCTCTCAGGGACAGCTCTTGCTTTATTAAACGATGAATCCATTTCATCCTGTATGGACGGTATCTATATGTACACCGACACGTTGAGAGCAGTTTGCTTAACTGTATTTTCATATGGAGAGTGATTTTCAGACTGAGCGTGTACTGTCTCCAGCTGTTTAAGCCTGTCCCTCTTTGCTGGATGATAACTGACTTCTCTCTAGGGCTTCCATTTAGCTGTGTTAAACTGTCATCCCTCAAGCAAACTTAATTCAGAGCTTAGGTTTGAATCCCAGCTGTTCTACACGGTGTCAGTCACTGACATGTCCCTAAAACACAACTAGTCTTAGGGCTGTTACATACCAAATGTGACAAGTAAATCCAAAATAGTTTGAGACATTCTATAACCATTGCATATTTTTTTTTTCTACTGTATTATTTACACCACAGAACAAGTGGACAAATAGACAGAATGTCTTCAGATCTGGGGTGCATAGGTTTTGCGCAAGTTTATACTGCTTATATAGTTTGTATGTCAAGTCTAAGTCCTTAGTTAGGACAAGGTGCACTGACAAGGTAGGAGTGTCTAGTAGAGTGGACAGTGAGTGGACACAGTGTTTAAAAACTCAGTACTGCTGTGTCTGATCCACTCAGACCAGCGCAACACACACTATCACACCACCACCACATCAGTGTGACTGCAGTGCTGAGAATGATCCACCACCCAAATAATACCTGCCCTGTGAGGGTCCAGGGGGGTCCGGACCACTGAAGAACAGGGTAAAAGCGGGCTAACAAAGTACGCAGAGAAACAGATGGACTACAGTCTGTAATTGTAGAACTACAAAGTGCACCTATATAGTAAGTGGAACTGATAAAATGGACAATGAGGGTAGAAACAAGGAGGTGGTCATAATGCTATGCCTGATCGGTGTACATATCATCACAAAGATATCATTCTTGGGATGTAAAGGCCTTTATTCTCATTTGGGAGGAAGAATAACTGGGTCCTCTGGAGTTTGGAGACATCTAGCTTTTTAAAATGTTTTTAATACAAACAAGCATGTTTTGTTTGTCAATTTGCAAAACATTAATAATTAAAGACCAGATTTATTTAGAGAAAAACAGTATTGTATAAATACTGGTGTGGGCATATTTCTGACAGTGCTACTTTGGGAATAAAGGCATTTTCCATTAGGGCTTCATGAAATGGGCAAAGTACTGCATTGCAATCACTGTGTGTAGCAATATGATTATTTCCACTATGAGTATTTCCACTATGACTATTTCCACTTTTCGCAATACACCCTGCAATATATTCAAAGCATCTTGATAAATCAAGCTTAAAGTTTGGCCTGCATTATTTTCGTTGATCACATGAATGCTTTGACTCAACAAAACATTCAGAGAAGCACTCATCTAGAACATTTGATGTTGCTCCGGTTGCTTTCTACATGCAATGAAAATATTTGTCAATTATTAATGGGCTCATTTGCATAATTGCAGCCTTTTGCAATATCAACGTTGATAATGACAGGGAACAAACAGTGTATCAGGCAGCTCTAAACCACACGCATTTTTCCAACTTTGTTGTGATGTCAGCACTCATCAGCACGCCAACATTTTAGGTGTTTAAAGCATCTTTTGGCTAAAAGACTTTCAATATGTGCTTTCAACAATCAAATCACT
Source organism: Colossoma macropomum (assembly GCF_904425465.1). Classification (NCBI taxonomy): domain Eukaryota; kingdom Metazoa; phylum Chordata; class Actinopteri; order Characiformes; family Serrasalmidae; genus Colossoma; species Colossoma macropomum. Next base: position 24,615,044 of record NW_023494796.1, on the reverse strand, counting down.
ATTTAGGCAAAAACTGCAATGAAGGCACTTTGATGAACATTAAGCTGAGTGTTGAAGATAAGTATAGCCAAAGCAATAACACATTACTGAATAAGAACATAAAAAGAATATAAAATCATGAATTCTGTCAAAACCATGAACTTCAAGGATATAAAGCTGTGATACAGAATCCTACATAACATGACAAATTACATGTAAACTACAGGGTGATTCAAAAAGATCCATTTCAAAATGATTTATTTCACTTGTAAATCATTACGGAACAATGCATTTAAATGTAATGGTTTAAATTAACAAGAAGTTTACTATGTAATTTTGTGCTCAATATGAACCTCCTCCAGCTGCATCAACACGATAGTCAGATTCATCCCATACTCAATTGTGCATGTCGGGTGTCACTGTACTCATGGCTCTTTCAATGTGATTTCGGAGATCATCCAGTGTTGTGGAACCAACGACGAACGCTGTGAGCTGTTGGAGGTTCACTGCCGACGAAAATCACGGTGCAGAGTTATGGCGGATTCACTCTTATTGAAGTGGAGAATGCAAAACGCTTTCTGCTCAGGGGTCGCCTCTCCTCGCAGACTGAAGGAAGCCATCTTCCAGTGACAGTCAGAAACTCTATGACCCCCTCTTTCAATTGGTATGTGATTGGTTCCTAGGCACCTCATGGTTGTAATATGGTGCTTTGAAATTGGATAAATCTTATTGAATCACTCTGTATATTAAGGCTGGAATGCCAATTTAGTTGAAAAGTAACAGAAAGTAATGCTCAAATGTCAAAAGAAGGCAACTTTTGTTGGGCTGTGTAAGTGACTGTACTCATGGTGGAGTTGATGACTTATTAAGAGCTTTTCTGCAGAGTGTGTTGAGGCACTCATTGCTGCACAGCCAGCATTTCTGAAAGATGAAGTGGCAGAATTCATACACTTCTCAAATAGTGGGGCTTTTGTCCTCACAGTTTGGTGGCTTTGCTATGACCTAGAGGAGCAGCCTACTGGGGACTGGTTACATCTAAACTGGGACAAGCTGGAGCAAAAAGTGATAAAACTGCAGAAACACAGAATGGAAAGATATGGCATAATCTAGGTGTCAGCTGGGATCTGTCTGGAGCTTTAACTGACAACTCATCCTTTGCTTCACAGATGCACAGTTTTGCCTCACATACACAATTCAGAACACACATGTCAGAAAAACCATAAAAGATTTAAAACGAGCCACAGACAGAGATAGATTCATGATGGATGGAAGGAATTCTGGTTTCAGGAGAATTCTTTTCCACTTTTCTCAAACCTTCCACATTTCTCGTCTCAGTCGTTATATGGAAAAACTATAGATATTTTAAAAGCTCTGAAGAACAGAATCCATCGCCAAGAGCTGTTTTTATTTCATGAATAATGAAAAATGAATGCATTTTTTTGCCAAAAATGTCTGGTGACTTTATTTGAAAAAGATAATTCACAATGTATTAGTCTCGGTTTACTGTATTCACACATTCCTCAATACAATAAAAAATGAATCAAGCAGGTTGTTTGACTGGAAATCTGAAAGATAAATGTGTTGAGATTAAGGTAACAAAGTTTTTGTAGTTCTGCATTTACAGAATGTAGTCTTGCAGTTTCTCTGCATAATTTCTTAGTCCTTCTTTACCCCATTCATCGGTAGTACCAGCACAGAACCAGTATTATTTGCAGTGCCACTAGAACCACAGGGGTGCGTGGGCATTTCACCTACTGCTTTTCAAAGTACTGGGGCGACATCACCACTGAATCTCCATTTCTGCTCATGGGCTGGGCTTTTCCCAAGCAGTAAAGCCTTTGTGAGTTGGTGTTCAGTGAGAGGAGCTGCAGCTATGCCAAGGACGTTGTCACACCTACCTTGTTTGGTGTTGACTTACCAAACATTTTCTTTAGCTTGGTCCATTTTTACGTATGAAAACTCCACTCCGCACCAAACAACTGACCCGTAGACCGTAACCCTTGCTTGGGTTTACTGCTGGTGGAATGCGTTTTTGTCCACACCAAACGAGAGAACACCACAGTCTGCTTTTCTCAGTGCACATCAGCACTGTACTGTGCATGTAATCTGCCTGTTTTAACATGTTACTCTTCATGGACTATCATAGAGTTCCTGCAGCATGAGCTGCTGATAAAAACCACAGACAAGCAATTAAATAATAGCGAAAACATTGTTTGGCCAAGCATCAGTGATCTGAAGCAAATATCAAGTAAAGTTTATTATTATTGTTTTGCTTTGTGACATACACAGATATTACATGTCTCTATTTTATATTTTATATTTATATTTTGATATTTGCATGGTGGTACGTGTGACACTAAAAGAGTGATTGTATCCCTGCAAAACTTCTGACCAATAAATGAACACCCCCATGTGTAATACGGTCCACATCAGCTGTTGTAGTGTGAAACCAACCAAAAGAAATGAAAAAAATATGATATCACAAAAACTCTTACAAATATGTTTATAGAAACATGTTATTAGCATGACATAAAAGTGGTTTTGGTTACTCGGTCAGTGCCTAGCTGTATTTTGCATTTTGTCACTCAGCCTGCAGTGTTTTTTTCCTGCTTTTGGAGGTGTGGCACCACTCCTGATTATTTTGATAGTGGATCATTTCCAGCACTGCAGTAACACTGACACGGTGTGTTAGTGTGTGTTGCGCTGGTATGCGTGGATCAGACACAGCAGTGCTGCTGGAGTTTTTAACACTGGGTCTATTTTATGTCTATTTTATTAGACACACCGACCTTGTTGGTCCACCTTGCAGATGTAAACTCAGAGACAGTAGCTCATCTGTTGCTGCACAGTGTGTGCTGGTCATCCTCTAGTCCTTCATCAGTGGTCACAGGAGGCCTTTGGCTGGATTTTTTGGTTGGCACACTATTCTCAGCCCCGCAGTGACACTGACGGCCCAGTGAACTAAGCCTTTTGTGAGCGTTTTAGGCACAAATTAATCACATTCTGCTCATGTGTTATGTATGATAGTGGCGCTAACTGGCACAAGCCTAAACATATACACTGCAAAAAAACTAAAAACTTATCATGGGATTTTAAAGGAGTATTGTATCAACATATTTCTATTTTTTATTTGCTTTAGCTATTTTTGTTTGAAGTATTTCATATAATGAAAGTGTCTTATTCCATTGCCAGATCTTTTTACTTATAGCAAACAATGCAAGATAATTTTGCTTGTTTCAAGAAATAATGATGAGACACTTCCATAAGACAAAATGTACATATAAAACAAGTATAAAATGTATAGGAATAGGTTGAATAGTCTTAGAATGCTCAGCAATCTCACAATGTGAAATATTACATATATTCACTAGATCTAGTTTTTACATGTTTTCCAGTGTAGTTTATGGTCTATGTTCATGGAAAAGCACAAAATGTACTTCTGCTCATCATACATGTGCATTTCAGGAGCATGCAAAAAATAAAAAATCTTCCACTCAAATCACTAAAGTTACACAAGCTGCTCATGCAGTTTTTCATGGATTTTTCTCTGCCTTTATAAAACCAGGCTTCCTTTAAAAAAGGCAGCAGATACTGTGGCTAGAATAGGTACAACCTCGAACACTAAAAGAATATTTACCAATAGAAGAACTCTGTTATATCCGTCTGGACCAGATGTAAGTATGTGATAAGACTCAGCACCAAATATGCTGTCACGCAGCCACAACATGTGTGCACAGTCTGTCTCTATTTTTCAGCCAGAGTAAAATATGATCCTTGTAGAGTGTTTTGGAGGGAAAGAGCTTTCATTTTCTGTTTTGTCTCAAGCTTTACTCTTTTACTGCTTCTATTAAACCCTCATGAGCATGCAGTTGGTGGGTGGGGCCGATATGCTGCAATCTTAAGCAGCTCTAAGTGAAATGCATTTAATGTAGAACATACAGCATGCATGCATCCAACCTGTGGACTCATTAAAAAACAGACTGTTAAGAGCTTTCTCTAGCATATAAGCAGTTTTTGGTATTGGTCTCTTGGACCCTACTGTATATCCCTCTCAGATTAGCAGCTCGTAATGTGAAAAGTGCTAGCCCTGCTCAGACACCAGTTTAACTATTACCTCTGGAGCTACAGTGATTTTAATATGGTCCTCACTCTAGGCTAAAGTTCATGCGTGGCTCACAGTTGCTACGCTACGCAATTCCTGAAATGTGCAATAGCTTCACTGTCATGCGTTTTACACTAGCCTGACAACTAGCATAACATTTGCACATCCCCAAGAGTGTAATCACATGTATTACGCACCACAATATATCTAGTAATGGGCTCTCACCGGATTGGAACTCTGTATGAATGTCAACCAGAAGATGTAGATGCCACAGAGGTACATGAATAACTGTGAATAACTGTTGTTATGATCAGAAAGCAATGTCAGGTAAAAAATCATCACTTTTTTGTGAGTTTCCAATTCACTTTCCACCTGTGGCACATTTATGTTTAAGGGAGTTTAAAAAATGGACAAAGATATCAGTGTTATCTTTTTATGACATAGAGTACCTTTTTGTGCACAGTCAGCCTAAAGCTGGTCACATTCAGATTTTTATCTTCTGAAATATTAGGGCAAATGTAGAAACACCAGTCCTATATTTGCACACTCTCGGGTTTTGGGGAGAGTCCAAACATAAATATATTGCACAACTTTTGTTATAAAATATTTCAAACTACTATCTATTTCACAAACTAGAGATTGATATCAAAGTTATTAATAAACAAGCTTGTGTTTTGTTCTACCTCTAGGAGGGATGTGTATATTATAGGGCCCTTTGTTCCTCTGCTATGTGTTCTTTGTTGATTTGCAATAACTTTGACTCACCTCCCAATGGCCAGCGCTAGTCGGCAGGCCCAAAGTTTTATCACACACTTCTATAACCTAAGAATAGCTAAGGCAGTTTGCATTGAGGTCCCTGTAGTTACTGAATAATAAGCCTTAGTATGGAATAAGCCTGGGATTTTAGGAGGTTGACTGAGGTTTATCTTAAGGATGACAACACAGCACATGTGAATAATCATATTTGTGACAATGAACAATGGCAAACATTTATGTTAGCACTCACCAGCACTCACTCTAGCCCTTAGAAGCCAAGAGGTTTACAATTAAAAATAGCATTTTTTTGCTCCAAACAGTTGGTCCATTTATTTTATTTTTTTTATTTTGGCCAATCTGTGTTGCAATTTCATGGCATAAAAAGCTCTTCAGTTTTGATGTAGCACATTATTTGAATCATGTTGTAGAAATACACAACAAATGTTTCATTTAAAAATAGAAAATGGCAGTTCGGCATTTTTAGGAGCAAATAATGTTATTTACATGGCGTCTTTGGCTAAAAGAAAGTACTGGACATTACCTACTGTGTCCCATAAGCTTGGGGTTTAAAAAAGAGGCTCATGAAAATCAACAAAATATCATCCACCACTCAACATAAGATCCAGCAATGGACATAAATATTCCAGATCATGCATCCTTAGTTTTACTTTGTTTTTGCTGTGCTGTTTAAACGTAGTTATGCAATTAGTAACACAATAATATTTACATCCAATTTACATTCTGTTATGACAGGTTCAAGTCTGCATGTCCGACTTTCAGTGTATTTATATAGATAAAGAATTTGTATTTTGTTTCTGCAAAACAAGACCATACGCACAAAATTTAAACCATAATAAAATCTCTTCCATTTACAAATACAAATAGAGCTTTAAACATGAATCTGCACTTTTTTTTATGAGTCATACATAATTAATACCTCTGTCAATAAATGTGGCATGTAAGGGTTAATTCATATCTATAGGTGGTCCTGCACATTTGCTGGGGCCTTTTTCTGAGGAAGGGCTATTCAAGATTGGCACCCGTGTCGCTTTCTTTTAAACGCTGGCAAAAGAAGGCCATTATTTTTGAGCCTGGAGTCATAAGGCTGTAATTGAAATACATCTGTCAGAGCTGCACTGTAGAATGCAGTTCACAGGGCTAAAGCCAAAGCTCTACTGACACTGTACTGGGCTTAAAGACGCAGACTTTACCAGTCAAAGCAGAGAGAGAGAGAGAGAGATAGAGAGAGAGAGGCGGGTGGTGTGGATTTTTGGGAGGCTTGATTGTCACGGTCTGTTGATTAGTTTTGTGGCATTAGGAAGCTGTTTTAAAAAGAGAGAGAGAGAGGGAGTGAGAGAGAGAGTATGTGTATTGTCGCACATCCATGAGCCTGTGAAGAAAAAAAAATAGAGTGTAAGGCGAGGATTTAGAGCTTTTCTTTCTGAATCAGAGCCAGACTAGAGTTCTGTCCTTGTGTCAGCATTGCTTTTTCTAGAGAGAGAGAGAGGGAGAGAGAGAGAGGGAAGAGAGAGAGAGACAGAAAATGTGTGCATAAATCAGTGCAGACAGTGACACACAGACCAGCTTTACATCAGCCTGTGTGTGTTTGTGTGTGTGTGTGTGTGTGTGTGTGTGTGTGTGTGTCCAAGAAACCTTTTTGTTCTGGACCACAGTGGCCTTCAGGATCAAGGTCATCTAAAGGATTAAATCTCAGGAGCTGAGAAACCCTCACCAGATTTTAGCTCACACACACATATATACGTGCACAGACAGGACTGTGCGAATGTCAGTGACCACCTTCCATTTATTTAGTTTCCAGTCATAACAACAAATAGGTACAAGTTTTTTTTGTTTTTGTTTTTTTTTCAGGAGATATTTCTGAAGAGATTAGACACAGATAATCCACTTGAGGAAGTCAATGAAAAATGTGTAAAAAAAAAAGTTTCCAAAACTTCAAAAAATGTTTAAAAGCAAACAGAGAAAATGGGACTTGAGACTCCTAACAACAGTGCAGGACCAAAACTGTCCCCATCGAAAAAACAGAAATTAAAGCATCTTTGAGAGAGAGGAGAAAATCAAGCTCCACTCAAACATCACTCACTGCTGCCCTCTAATGGTGTTATTACCAAATATTTTAAATAAACAAACATCACTCACTGCTGCCCTCTAAAGGTGTTATTACCAAATATTTTAAATAAACAAACATCACTCACTGCTGCCCTCTAAAGGTGTTATTACCAAATATCAAATAAACAAACATCACTCACTGCTGCCCTCTAAAGGTGTTATTAACAAACAGCAAATAAACTAACATCACTCACTGCTGCCCTCTAAAGGTGTTATTAACAAACAGCAAATAAACCAACATTATTCACTGCTGCCCTCTAAAGGAGTTATTAACATAACTATTGTCATAACTGAGTGTTTTTTTTAATAATCTGTAAGTACATATGACCACACATATCATTCTGTAGTACTGCAGCATGTAATCTTTTGTTTTGGCATGTAGTTGGACAACATGAAGTAAGAAGAAGTGGGTCTGGGGTCTAACAAAGCAGTTTCAACTTCCACAGGCTTTTCAGCTTATATTCAAATTTTCCCCTTCCACCTGTGCAGCATTTACGTCCTGGTGAATACGAAGCTAAAGAGAGGCTGCACATTTCCCACAATTGGATGTTTTCAGCACCTTCAGTGCACATGCCACAAGCATTTCAGAGCAGAAAATAATGTCTTTTTCACTATTTTGAAACTTACATTTATATACTTGACAATTTAATCATTCAGATTTGGCTGGGTGGTTAATAACACATTCACATATTTTACTATGCTTTACACAGAATTTAAACTACTGTGGGAGTAATATGTGCTGGGTGGAAATTGGCTTAAATGCACACTATTCTGGGCATTAATGTCAGGATGCAACAGTGTTCCGGCTCAAAATCTAGTTTTTAAGAGAAAACCATATATAGTCATTTTAAACTGTTTCTAAAGCGTGTGCATGAACCAAAGTGGTGTTGAATGGACCACAAATCCAATCTTCAGCTTGTTTAGCCAATAGAAAGTTTTCAATTTTACATGATAAATTAGAACAATTATGACCTAACCAGCCTCCTCAATATGAACCATTCACTGGCTGTTCGATATCTAAAGAGATGACAATGTAGCCAAAATGGCACTGGACATGTTTGACCTTCTAGCTAATTGGATCACATCATATATGAGAAAGATGTTCTAGTATTTTTTTCAAAACATTGGTTGTTTTGACCGCTGTTTGACATCTTTGTACTCTGCCTAGTTGCAGTGAAAGTTCCATTAACCTTTGGGAAATGCTTTTATATGCTGCTGTTTGTTTAGCTTTCAGAAAGTGGTCATACCTTTTAGTTTATAAACCAATTCAGTTAGGTTTTTGAAATATATGTTCTCTTTTCCAGATTGTTCTCTGTGACTTTCCTACTTTTTCCTCCTCCATTTAAGGGTATTTTCACACCGGTCCCGAATACTTAAATCCACACCCAAAATCGATTCTGGGCTCATTTTGGGGAGGGCCTCCCTACTGCAGGCTTCCTTTCACATGTAATTATTCCAGTCAAACTGCAGATCGATTGTGCAATTCCATAGGTCACTTTTCTGTGCACAGGTTTGCAAAATGGTAGGCACTGTCTTCACCCGTTTACTGCTTTGTGTTATTCTCTTTGGGTGCAAACACTCGAGAAGAGGAGCACTTTTTGTCCACAACAGTCCTTTCCTTGCTATCATGACACTTGAAAAGGGAAGTAATGCAATAAATTGAAGCAGTCACAGTACAAAATTAACCAATCACACAACCCCACACACGGCAGTGAACCGCACCAGAGTTTGCTGGAAGCAAACCCCAAACCACTGATTTCAGGACAACCACAGACTTGTTCTCTAGATTACTCCCAGGCTCAGAAACAGCTTTCACACTTGACCAAATGTACCAAACTAGCAGAGTAATTGGTCCTGGGTCCAGAAAAAGACTGTAGTGTGAAGATGTCCAAAGAAAAAGGTTTAAGTTATGATTAAACTGATTTTAAACTGCAATTTTAATGCAGGATTTAAGTGATTTGTTTCTCTTTCAGCTTTTAACCTTAACAAAAAAATATTATGTGCAGGAAATGCACTGCATTGATAATACATTTATCGTCATAAGTAATATCTACTATAATGAGGTAAATCATAACATATTTCCATGATGCAACCACCCCACCCACCCCCAAAAAAAAAAGAAAAAAAAAAGAAAACATCCGTTGTGCTAGTAAAACCTGGTCATTTCCATTCCTCTTTATATGTGGAAGAATACATTGTGTGGATCCTACACTATGCTTTCTTACACAAGAAACTGTGGGGGATGCTGGAGGCGGCATTATCCAAGCATAAAGGATAATGTTTCCTTTTTATACTATGATCAATGCATATGCCTCGCATGCAGACATTCACACTACCTCACCTGTGCTCTGTCACTCAACTGCACATATACAAATACAGAGGAACAGAAATATTCTCTAGGCAAAGCCTGTGTCAAAGTAGCAGAAATCACACAGCTCCACACATAATAAGCGTCTGTTTACATCTTTCTTTGATGTGGTTTAAACAGCACAACCTGATTTTATGCTGGAGAAGAAACATGAAATGCATGAGAAACTGGAGCTGGGAATCCTCAGAGTGTGACGTGCAGGATGTGGGCGAAACTGGCTGCAATCTCACTGAGAAGGAAAGATGGCCACGTCACTGTGTATCAGCAGGGTGTCTGCTGGGTAATTAACAACAACAACAACAACAACAACAACGATGATACAAGAATCATTTCTACAGTATGTATCAAACATTTAATAGGTAAAGATGTAGTGATTACAGAACATTTCTATTATATACTTTGCATTGTTGAATTTTAAAGAGTAACTTAGTGGCTTATGTGAAAATATTACTGTATGTACAGCAGTACTTTATACATAGCTAGCTATGCTATATTAGTTACTTTGGTGGGAGATACTAAATGCACCCACGAGGCATGCACAGCTATGAAGCATTGCACGACCAGTCAGAGCCAAGTTGTGCCAAAATGCAGAATGAAATGGCCATCAGTGGAGTGAACTATTGTTGTAGCAGTTGTAGCAGCTGTAGTTTGTGAACTGGCTAACTTAGCACACCGTGAGGGGGTTCGGGTGAACTTAGTTTGCAATATTACTAAGTTCAGGTTTACATGTTGTGGACTTTTGTGGACAGTTTTGGTCTGAAATATTAAAAAGTGGTCCAAAAAGGGACCATTTATCTGTTTAATTGATTAATTTAATTAATTTAAGTGCAAACCTGGCTACTTGCTCATTTTATGTTAATGCTAGCCAGGTAGCCAAGGTAGGTGAGCTAGTTTTACCAATGGTTTATTTTGTTTAATTTACAGTACAAAATGCACTGAATGAAACAGGTAAGACTAGCTGTATGATGCGAAAACTTTAGAGACGGTAAGACTGAATGCTGCTGTCTTAGTGGTTAAATATACTATAATTCAAGGGTACAAAGCCTATGTCTGAATAAAATATAAAACTATTTATACATAGTGACATTACTTTTTTAGTATGTAGAGAAACTATATGATAACAAAACAACAACAACAATAATTATTATAAACACAGTAAAATGCAAAAAGAGTGTTTTCCTTTTATGATTGCTAAGTTGCTTGTCAGACAGTTAAACTGCTACTTCACTAGATGACACATTAACTTGGCTCTGACCTTGGTTTGAGTTGTGTTGCAATAAAGAACAATGGGTTTTGATCCATGTCAAAAAATCGCTTCTGTACAGCTGTAAGTAAAGAACGTTTCAACTCTTTATCTCTTTCTGTCTCTTTCACCATCAGTCTTAGTAGCACAGTAACAGCAGGAATCACATCAGAGGCTAATGCATCTGAGGAGCTCACTTGTGGAGTTTTACATCTTGTTTGAGTCTTCTGGTTGGCTAGTTGAGCTGTCGTTGAATGCCCTTTGAAGCCAGACATATACTGTGCAGTCTTGCTCTGTGATTAGTATGTTTGAACAAACCATCCTGTATGGACAAAGCCTATGATGTATATACTCACACTGTACAAAAACACTCAGTTCTTGCTATGTGAAATGAAGCCCCTAAAGACAGCTCTGTCTATGGACAAATTCCAATACAGCTGCTTTACTCAAAACAACACACTGCACTCCTTAGTACTGAGCAAACGTGCTGCAGCAGCTTTACTAACTTGTGCCACACTGATGTACTGGCATAGGACAAGACGGCTCTCTACAGCCTGTTTTACAAAGAAAGTTACAAACATCAATGTATTGAATGTAGTTAGTAATGATACTAATAACTACTAGCTACTAACTACTCAGCCAACTGCTTTTTTATTTTTATAATTAAAACAAAGTGTTTTGCCCCACCACCTTTGGAGGTATGGCGCCACCATTGGTTGAAGCCCTCGAATACACAATGAAATGTCTTCAAAATATTATATTACAAGTCCAGTAGCTTTGACTTACTGTTACTAGACAAGTAGAAAACAACAACAACAACAGCAACACTATAACTACTATTACTACCACTACAGAATAATAATAATAATTAATAGTAACAAATCATGAAGTGAATTTTTAATTCATGATTATAATTAGTAAATGCTGCCTCTGGAGCCGTCATTCAGAGTCATTCCCTCTCTAGTGGACCTATATCTCCATAAAAAAGGGAAATCATTTTACTTATCAAGTGCAAATACCATAATAATAATCTTATTATAATGCTTATCGTACGTGATGCTGAAAGAAATTCATAATTCCATCCCACACAGAGCTGCTCTTTTCTCTTTTCGTCTGTGGGATACTGCATCAAACGGCCTGGTCAGACATTATCTTGAAGCGCAGGTCAGCTTTGCGGGGCCTGCAATTCTTCATCTGAAATTCATTGTCATTTTTAGCAGCAGCATATATTCATTCAGCAACATATTTCTCTGTCTGTCTGCCTGTCTGTCCCACACTCAGATAAGAAATAAGTCAGACCCTATGATACACGCACACTCTGCACACTGTCTGAATGTATCTGATATGATCTTTGCCATAAATATATTTACATTTTTCAAAAAGCACCCACTCATTTGAACCACTCTTGCACAAAACAGCACCCTCAGCATGCTGACTGGTCTTCGTGCTGATGTTACAGAACTCAGGCCTTTGCTTTTTGGCAAAATAACTGTTATTGCACATATGCAGCCTTTGTAATTTGTTTTCTTTATTAACATTTGTTAATTAAGAACAAAAATTTCCTTTAACAGTAATGGTCAAATATGAAATCTCGAGAAAGGTCATTTTTATTTATTTTCATAAAGAGTGCCAATCATTCCTTTCACATATATGTACCTTTAACATACATGTACACTAGATGTACCTCAATGTCATTTCGCAGGATGTTAATGAACAAGTTAACACTGGTGACCGTTCACTAATGGCCTTTATAATTGAAATCTCACCATACTGCAGCCTCAGCGGCCAAATCACCATAATCACTGACCGCCAGACGCACATTCTGCTACATAAATATCACCCACTGTAACAGCTTTGATTTATTCTGAGTATCCAGCAAATGAAGCCAAGCTTATCCATAGAAACATCTTAATAACTTATTCAATGGTGCAATCAGTCTCACCAAGCAGGAGAAGAACAAATGGCATTATGCTGAATAAATTATGTGGAGAGTGAACAGGGAGAGGTTCGTGTTTAGTAACTCGCTAACTGAACAGTCCTTGAGGTTCCTTGCCTTTGCTGCTCCAAATGATTTATTTTAAAGCATGGCTATTCCTCACATTGGCCAGAAGAGCACATGACCATCTACTTGTAATGACATACAAAGGCATGCATGCTGTATGTTCTATATTAAATGTATCAAGTTATATGTTTACTCAAAGCTAGTGGAGATGAATGTTTGGTCCAGCAATATACCATCACTATTAGAACAAAACTTATAAAATGTTAACTTTATAGGAGTTATTATTTATTATAACTAATGTATGCTGATGTAAAGACAGTAATTTTGCACTATTTCTATTGGTACATTCATCATAAAATGTTCATACAGTGTAGAGGACTAAAGGCTAAAAGACATGGAGTAAAATATGAAGTAAAAATGGACACTTGAGACCATTAAAAAAAAAAAAAAACTCTTTTAAGAAACACTTCAAAAGAGAAAAATTGTGGAATGTGGAGTGTGTACTAGTGCAGAATGTGTAATTATATTTAAGAAATGCAATTTGCCGGTTTCCTCTGAAAACATTGCTCCCTATATCAGAAGCGCAAATGAATGGAGTCAGTCTTGTCTCAGTCTCAGGGTAAAGCAGACTCGGAAATTGTTCTTAAGACCAGCCAAATGCGATGCCTCTGTCTGAGGTAACTGGTAACTTAAGGTTTTTTTCTATCATCACTGAAAGGCAACAATACCTAAAAAAAAAACCAGTTCTTTCTCCAAGTGAAATCTATTTGATGCTGGCTGAGGATCTAATTGATCCTTTCAATGATGGCTTAACTGGGTATTATTCGTTTGCTGATGTTGATTAATTCCAAAAGGAAATCATCCTCCAAAGGCAAATTGTACTGTTATTATTACTGTGTTTTCTTTTAATAAGAAATGTGAAGGTATTTCGATCTTTTACTATGTTTAATGCTGTAATACATTAAAAATTAACATAACATATTGTCGCTGTCATAGTACATTTCCAGGAGAGATCAAAAACACTTTTCTTTTTGAATGTACATTAATGTAAAGAGATTTAATTCCAAGTGATTTTAGAGCATTTCCATTGGCCCATACATCATAAAACTTTCACACAACATAAATGACAGCTGGTGTGTTGAAATAATGTAGAAAAATTAAATTGACAAAGATGGAAATACATGGTTTTCTTTGGACAGTGACAATATTGAGACAGGCACTATACATTTTTGGTGTATCAAAAAATGTATCAACATAGCATATTATATTGAACTGAATTATGAATTTTGTGAATTGTTACACTCCTAGTATTTAGGCCTGGACAAGACTACACTCTTGCCTCAATGACAAAGAAAATCCACATTTAGCTCCCTAAAGAACTTTGAATCAATGATTCTTTGAAACAGTCCATTACAAAGTTGTATAGGATCAATTAATTGATTCTTCTATAATATGTCATAGCTATGAAGAACTCTTCTTGGTAGCTTTATTTTTAAGAGGATAGAAAAGTAACACAAACAGATGATGTAGTATTCTTCACTGGACAAAGGAACTGGACAAATGCTCTTTTTAGCTGAAGACATACATTTCTATTCATTCTGACTACAAATACTGATGTGCGTCGTGTTGGACCACTCATGTGTCAGTGCTTTTTGGAAATAATGTGCAGATTAAATTTGCTATCAGCTACAGTATCTTGGGTGTTGCTTGTTTTTTTTTGCTAGCTGTATAACACTACAGTGATAATGTTGTGGCATGGAGTGTAACACATGATCTATCATCTTTAATAAACATTATCCAGCGCTGATTCAGAACTGTTCTCATTCATCATTACCTTACTGTGTGACTCGCTCACCGTGATAGCCACTTCACTCCCACACAGATTCACTCATCCCAGGGGTGGGTGTCGTGACTTGACTCTGCTGCTTCAGAAGTGTGTTGGCGAACGCTGGCGAACACATAAAAATGCAAGCGCACACACTGTTTGACATCAGGTTAGTATATGAGGAGATGATGCAACCTCACAGTCCCACAAAACCTTGATAGAATGTGATCTATGTGACAGTGCTACTTAATACATTTTATTTTATATTTATGCAAGAAATGTAGCTTGTGTCATGCCAACTACAACTACAATTAGATGTTGATGTTGTTCTTCCAACAACAGTGATATGTATACATTCAGAAGTTTTTCTTTTCAGTAAAATTGCCATTTGCTTTATAGAGTTAGAAGTTTCAGAAACATTTCTGTAGCATGATGTTTTTTTCTCACATAGTGGACCATCTAAATATATAACAGAAGCTTAGGCAAGTGTTTGTTTAAGTTATTCTTAAACAATTGACACTGTAAAAATGACAGCATTGTAAAAAGGATGACATAAATCTTACAAAGGACCCTAAAATAATATTTATTTTGCAGGCAGAAGGTGTGAGACAGGATAATAAGACGTTCACTGTCACACATCCCTCAGTGTGGCTCAGAGAAATCAGCATTAACAAGCTCTCCTCCACCTCAGCTTTAACCCACCACACTCAGGAAAGATGAGGACAGATGAGGACAGATGTGTGTATGTATATGTGTGTGAGTGTGTGCCCGTGTGTGAAGGGCTTTTTTTTCATTTTCCAATACACATTAAACATCACTATCGTTCATTTTCTTTTTTTTCATGATATACGTTGTTGAGAGTTATATGTCAGCCAGCCTCAGCACCAGGGATCACTTTTTTGACGGAATGGCTCACTAATCAACTGCATTTTGTGTCTGCTTTTAAAATTACTGCAAACTTTGTGCACTACTGCTGCTTCAGTTTCATATCGTCCTGCATGCTCACTTACCCCCTACACCCGCATATGACAGCTAAGGACCCGCAGGAATGCTCAGCTGACACAGAAGTCACAGCGTTGGTGAACCGTTGTACTGTGCAGATTTGCCTGCACAAACAATGTGCATGCAAAAGTGTTCAGAAGGAAACATCACATGCAACCTCATCACAAAAGTCAATGTCTGAAGGATGCAAAACAACATCTAGATAGATGGAAACAAGTGCTATGAACTCATGAAGTAAAAATTAATCACTTACAAGCACCAAAGTTATGCGTGGGGGAAAAAAGGATCAGCATTTGATGAAAAGAACACCGTGCCAACTGTTCAGCATGGGAGTGGAACTATTATGCTTTTAGCTGTGTGGCAGCTAGTGGCAAGGAAATACTGCAGGGGTAGACGGAAATGGAAATGGAAGCAAATGTAGAAAAGTCACTCAAGAAACTGAAGCTGAAAGGAGGCTTCTACAACAGGACAACGATCCAAAACATACTTCAAAATCCACCATGAATTACTTCATGAAATAAGCTGAAGCTTTTGGAAAGGTCCTCCCTGTTCCCCAATGTGAACATCATTGAGAATATCTGAGGGCATGTGCCTGCAAGACAGCTCAATATCGCAGCACTAGAAGTGTTCTAACAAAATGTGTAATATGACCAGGAGTGTCCAAATGTGCCTACAACTGTATATGTTCGTGCTAACATGCAATATATACTATATCTAAGTATCCATATGTAATAATAATATGACCAATAAGTGTTATATTTATGTAAGTACCCACACGTAACAACAATATGCCCTATATGTATTAAATAAATGTTAGCATCTATGTGCAATAGGAATTTTCTAAACCAGTGAACCTTATCCTCAGGAACCAAAATTAAATCATTGTGTTCTTTCAGTTTTAAACCTGAAGTTTGTCTGAAAAAAAGACTTTTCAAAGCCTCCTTTTGTTGCTCCTGCAGGTTAACTCCAATTTTCTCTGGTTTTACTACAAAATAGGACATTTTTGCCCTGAAAATCTACTAAAACAAGCACATGAAGACACGCCTCAGCTTTAGCAGGCCAGTCTATCTTAGACTGTAGTGACAGTGTGAGACCTAAGGGGAACCCAACACCAACCCAAACAGGTGCATAGATCTCCACTCTCAGACACCTCAGGGCTTCAACAGCGTGACAAAACACCACTTTGTTAGGCGTCGGTCAATACGGGCCAAATCAGCCTTCAGCCTGGCAGGCATGCGTTCCTTCACCTTTTAATTACATGCTAAATATTTAAACAGGATTGAAGAACAACTCGGAGGTATATTTATCGGAATGGCGGGAAACTTTTAATGCAGTCCCATTTTCCCCAAGCCTTCCCCGCACCCATCCTTTTCTTACCTCTAAACTCCCTATGTCTTCCTCTCCTTCATTTATCCCTTATTTCTCCACCTGCAAGTGGACTTATCTCCAACTTCTTTCCTTTATTATCTCCTTCCAGCTACATTATAAAACTCCCTAAATGGTTCTCAGCTTGAATGGATGGTTCTAGAAAAAAACTTTAATTGGCAAAAAGCTTTTACATCATGCATATAAAATTCTGTAAATGTTCAAAACGTCGCCCATCTCATTTACAAACATGGAACCTATTAGAAGGATCTTTTGGGAACCAAACAAAAGAGGTTCTTTCACTCCAAAGAACCCTTCTCTATGCCTTTTTTTGTATTCACAGGTATATGGCATACACTCACCTCTAATGAGAATGATTTTCCATCTATCAGCCTAAATTAGGAAAAGGCATCTGTGTATGTATTTTACCTTGACTACAAACTCAGGGAGAATTGATTTCATTCCTATCTAGTCATGAGTCCTATAACCAGCACTCTCCTTTATGTGTTGCAGTGTTTTTGCTGTAGCTTGCAAATAGTTAATATATGGCAAGTTTATCTAATAAAGTTTTAGTTTTTGGCAAATAATTTAGCTTGAATCAAACTAGTTTTGCAGGGGCAGATGCGCTCTCATAACAAGAATGCACCTCTGGGAACAACTTATTAAACTTTTAAAGCTAAGTGCCCCCTCTTAAGCTCATTCCCCAAGCTCCTACAGTCTGTGATATTTCAATGTCCAGAGTACAATCGATAACACAAGCAAAACAAACTAGCAAGCCATGGAATGTTTTTTCCTACACACGCAACACATTTACATGTTTTATCTGGGGATTTTTCAGACATGCTAACCTATGTGACATCAATGAGCTAACGACAGATTTGTTGTCCACTGGGCAGTGTTGACAAGAGCATTATCATCTTACAAGTTAGACGGAAGACCCCAGAAAGGTCAGTATACTCACCTATCCAGATGCTACTACACCACTGCTCCTTCCCACCTTCCTTCCTTTCTTCACTCGTTCAATTTTGTGTGACGGCGACAGGGCCAAGCAGACAGCCAGACTGAAGATACATCTTCAACTAAGATTGCTGTTCAGAGAGAGAAAGAGAGAGAGAGAGAGAGCAAGGAGAGAGTTAGACTTTCATCAATCATCAGCAAGCTCATCTTTCTCTCTCTCTCACTGCAGGGGCTGCCGATGGAAGCCACTTTTTCCCCATCTGACCCTTCACCACTGCTTTGATTCAGCTTTACTGAAATTGGACAGAAATGACAGAGCAGAGATGATCTATCACTGAAAAGTGGCTGGACATGGACACCTTCACCATCATCCAAGCCATCCCCACTTGTGTCCTCTACAGTTATTTTTTACAACATTGATCACAAATGTTAGGAAAACCCTGGTTGCACCTTGGGTTTAATCAACCAAAGGGTCTGTATGTTTGATTGACAGTTATGGGCAGGATTAACTCTTCCACACACCTTTCAATGGATGGATTATTTGTGCAAATGAGATTTGAGAGTGTGAAGAAAGTGTGAAGTTTAAAGAACATCCCACAAAAAAGTGAAAAGTGAAAAAGTAGCTGGACATGGAAAATTTCGGCATCATCAAATCCATCCCAATTGCGTCCTACAGCGGCTACTTTTTTAAACAGCACCTATTTTTCTTAACAATTACAAGAAAAACTTGGCTACACAGAGTTCTGTGTGTTTGACAGTTATGGTCATGAGTAACTGTTCCACAATGGTGAACTTTTCACATAATTGTGAAAAGCACACAGCAAAAATGATCTGGAAAGTGGCTGGACATGGACACCTTCATCATCACACAACACGTTCCACTTGTGTCCTCTGGAGTGGTCATTTTTTATAATACTAATCACCGCTGGCTCTAAAGAAAACCTTGGTTTGACCTTGAATTTAATCAACCATTGGGTCTGTACATTGAAATGACAGTTATGGGCATAATTAACTCATCCACAATGCTGAAAATCTGCTTTCTTGTTATTTTTTGCAGATGTCATGCACTGAGTACTGAGATTTCACTGGGACAGTGCTGCCGGCAGAGAATGAGTCAGCCTAAAAATGATCATTATCTCCAACATTACATCTCAAAATATGACTAATACTGTATGTGGTTGTTTTGTTTTTCTTCCTGTTCCAAAACAATATGCCCGACTCTAGTAATTTATAGCGATGTGCTCTAAACACTCCTGGCTTTTAAGGATTACTCATAGCTCACTCTGAAATGCAAAATGAAAGAACATGGCAAATAGGATAACAATAGCATTATTATTTTTTTTCATGTAGGGTTTTTTGCAAATAAGCTAAGCAAATTGGTTTTATGAAGATCTAACATTTTGCTGTTAAGTGTGACTGTCATTTGTATCTGGTTCATTCTTTTCCTGTGATTTCATCAGTAATGATATCAAAAGTAATAACTTTTTCTGCATTAGGCAAAGCTGTCAGCTCAACCTGGCTCCACTTGACTTCCACCGCATTGTGAAAATGAGCTACTATGCCAGTTTGACCTGTGTATTCATGACTGGGCTTTTTTGAATCAAAAGCAGAGGTCAAAAGCAAAAAGAAATTTTCTGGTGATTACATTTTACCTATTTTCCATGCAGCTATTTTATGTATGGAACCATTCTGCAGATAAAAAATCCTAGCAAAATCTCCAGACTTAACACCTACAGTGTACATTTAAATATATTTGGGAATTAATGAACACTTGCTGAGTTCGTTCAACTCTGTGTACTTGGCTGTGGTGCTGATTTTTTGCTGTTGCTACTTTGAAGAAGCTTCACAGCATAATGGCGTTCCCAGTTTAGAATAAAGCAAGCCAGGAGAGGCTGTGTTTTACTGTGACATTATTCTGGGTAAGGAGTTAATAGGAGTATAAGCTCTTATCTGTGGTTGAATCACCGTAATGCATGACCAGAAATTAAAGCTAATTGCTTTTATGAAAAGCATAAAATATAATACTATACCCACATTTTCAGTAAATAACTTAAGTTGTAACTAATAATAATAATAATAATAATCAATTCTTCTACCAAGAAACATAGTTTGTCTGAGTATGCAATTGTTGCAACTATGGATTGCTGAAGGAGAGCAAGAGCTTTCAGTTGCTCATCACATAACATGAAAATATCACCATATAAAAGTGTTGAATGCTGAAACAACTAATGCTAATTACAACTGTGCCTCAATGCTATTTCTTGTGTTCTGTTAGCATCACGTTAGCTGGTTTTCCCACACTGGATATAATAGTATATTACACAGAATCTCACCCAAATCACACTTTCAAGGTATGTAAGACTTTCAAGGAACTTACTTTTTTACATAGCAGTTTTTACAGTGAATAATTCAATACATATTTCAATTCTAAGCCTAACACTCAACATTAATGGAAGATCAGTCTTACTTTATATATCAGTATATTTTGGTGGTCCATGCAAGCAGAATAAAAGTCCATTCACAATGGTTTTTATAGACTTGGTGCCTTAAAACGGAATAACAGAGCAGTTGTAGCTAGACCTATCTTATATATTATAATATTTAATATTTCTTATAATGTTTATATATTGCTCTATAGTATTTAATACTGGCTCTGAATGAGGATCAGCTAAGCAGATTTTAGGACCGATGCTTAGGTGGTCCATCCAGATCACCTGCAAACAGCAAGAAAAAAGAGAATCCTGAAAGGAAAAAAAAAAGTTTCCATTACGTTTGCTGTTCCTCCAGTGACGGCTAGCAGCCACAGACTGACCTTGTGTTCCATCAGGTCTGCTTTCACACTGAGCAGATCAATGACCCTGCCTGTCCAGTTACCATACAAGCAGCTTTACAGTACCATCCAAAAGTTTAGGACCAGTGTTTTCAATAATGTAAAAGTTGAATGCAGACAAAAGCATAAAATGACTGCTGTAGGTAAAATGACTGTCACAGGTTTTTATTAGTAGGCAGCTGGAAGAGAACAGAGCTGTAAATGATTCTAAATGACTGGGAAAATTATATAACATCAAAAATGGAGTTATTATAAAATTAAAATGCAGAATGTCAAAAGTGAACATAACATCTCAAGACAAAAACATATTGTGAGTGGTGTTATTGAAATGTGGAAAGGTTTAGGAACCACAGGAATTCACAAAGTGACAGACCATGTAAATTTACAGAGCGGGGTCGCCGAGTGCTGGGTCGCATAGCGCGTAAAAGTCGTTAATGCTCTGCTGACCTCTGGCATTAACATCAGCACAAAAACTGTGCGCTGGGAGCTTTATGGCATGGGTTTTCATGGGCAAGCCGCTGCATGCAGGCCTTACATCACCAAGCACAATGCCAAGCATCGGATGGAGTGATGTGAAGCTCACCGCCCCTGGACTCAGTGGAAACGTATTCTGTGGAGTGACGAATCATGCTTCTCTACTTGGCAGTCTGATGGATGAGTCTGGGTTTGGTGAATGCCAGGAGAACGTTACCTGCCTGACTGCATTGTGCCAACTGTAAAGTTTGGTGGAGGAGGGATAATGCTATGGGGTTGTTTTTCAGGGCTTGGCCTAGGACCCTTAGTTCCAGTGAACAGAAACCTTAATGCTTCAGCATAGCAAGACATTTTGGATGATTGTATGCTTCCGACTTTGTGTGAACAGTTTGGGGAAGAACCTTTTCTGTTCCAGCATGACTGAGCCCCAGTGCACAAAGCAAGGTCCATAAAGGCATGGCTGGGTGAGTTTGGTGTGGAAGAACTTGACTGGCCCACACAGACCCCTGAGCTCAACCCCATCGAACACCTTTGGGATGAACTAGAACGGAGATTGCAAGCCAGGCCTCCTTGTCCACCATCAGTGTCTGACCTCACAAATGCTCTTCTGTATGAATGAGCAAAAATTCCCACAGGCACACTCCAAAATCTTGTAGAAAGATTCCCAGAAGAACGGAAGCTGTTATAGCTGCAAAGCGGGACCCCAACTCCATATAAACATTTATATTTATATGCTATTCATGTACATATAACCAAAAATATGAGACAATAAGTTAAAATGTCCTCTACACGCTTTGGCCTTTTTAAATGTTCATTTGCTGAATTCAACATATTGGAGAAAAACAGTCAATAAAATATTGCATATACAAAGGTTATGGCACATTTAATATGTTTTATTTGATTTTTTTATTTAAAAAAATGCTCTAAACTTTGCACAAAATTGTGATATTTAAGTCTGTTCCCTGCAGAAGAAGTTAGCTAATTTCACTTAAAAATCAACAAAGTATTTAAATTCAATCACTCTGGTCCAAACTTTTGCATACAGCATGCCTCACCCCAGGTCCTATAAGTTATAAATCATCATTCGAGATGGTAATTTACGTGAGAAGTCTCTCTCTGCTCAGCAAGATAGGCCACTCTTTCTCTTTCTCTCTGTGTGTGTGTGTGTGTGTGTGTTTGTGTGTTGTGGGTAGGCTTGTCCCAGATGTCTTGGGGTTGCTCACATTAGCAGGGTTAGCGAAATGGGGGTGTATTAGCGTGACCCGGTGGTCCCCTCAGCTCTAGGGATTCACTCTTGCAAAATGTAGAGTGTGTAAGAGATCAGGCGTTTATGTGTGTGTGTGTGTGTGTGTGTGTGTGCGTGTGTGTGTGTGTGTCTGTGCGCATGTGTATGTGTGTCGCAGCATTCCACCCACTCTCGTCTCTGTAGGGAAGCCCTGCCTCATGCTTGAGCTCTGGTAAGAAGAAGTGAGGCACGTTGCCAGTAGAGATGCACAGAGCTTCAGCATACAGCCTGTAACCGAGCCTCAAACAATGCTCAACTTCAGCCTTACACAGTGCCATAACTGGGGCCATAACTGCCACAAAAACAGCTGTTCTTATGAAAAATGTCTAGGAAACTTTTTAGAAATTATGTTAAACTAAAAGCCACCCCCCCCCCTCAACTGGTACTTATGTCACTGGCCACACTGAACACTATTAATGAAAGTTTACATTCTTAATATAGTAAATTAATAACCTGTTTTCTATTCATTTCGCAGCTTCCCATTTTTAGGTTTACCTAACTTGTACATACACTTATTGTCCATTTTAATAGAAACACCTATGATGTACTTTGCTTTCATAACCATCGTTACTATCTGGTTGCCCTGCTGTCTCTCTAAAAAGGCTCCAAATGAAGCAGCCCATGCATAATAGGAACAGAAAGTGGGACCATATCTGGTCTTATTCAGTTTACACTGGCTTCCTATTAGTTTCACATTGTCTCTGCAGCCTACTTATGACACTTAAAGCTCCTAATGGCTGAGCTCTGGTATATTGTACTGATCTACTGAAGCATTATAGCTCATCCAGACCTCTTAACTTAGCTGAGGTAGGCTCCTAGCATCACTTACAGCTCAGTAGGTGGAAGATCTGACTACAGGGCCTCTGATGGCTGAATATTTTTGGTTGGTGAACTATTTTTAAATCAGCGGTGATACTAAAAAAACCCACAACTCATACAAAGTGCATTTACGTCAAAGGTGTTGCTGATTAAATGACAGTTTATACACACACACACACACACACACACACACACACACACACACTTAACTAGCATTATATATAGTATCATGTATTAGCCACATTCATACATACATTAAGCACTGACATACTAATAAATGCATAAATATAAAAAACAAACAAAAAAAATCTTTCCAAACTCATTTCTCTTTCTCTCTCTTTCATAAACAACCAGGTTCATGAGTTCAACACTGCAGGTAAAGGCCTGGTGCTCTGTTTAGAACAGTAACAATGCTGTTTCTCAAATGCCACAGTGATGGGAAATGTCAGTTCAACAGCATGGCTCGCTTGTCAGCCTCCAAGGTGAAACAGCACTAAAAGGTCTATTTTTCATAAAACAAGCTTAGTCACACAGCCTATTGTTCAAACCCAATTACCTCAAAAACAAACAAAAAAAGGAATGTTCTGAGATTTATTTTCCAAATCTCTATCTGTCTGATTACTATGGACAACAATATTGATGTTTTCCTAAACTTGGAAAATAAGTGGTAAACTTATCGACTCAAAACAGATACACAACAGAAGCCGTTGCTCACTGGCTTCTTTTGTTGAACAGTTTTTCTGTTATTTATTGAACACCAGGAAAGCATCAGACTTCATGTCTGTGGTATTCAATCTTTTGCTAGACATAGGACTGATAGAGATTATGTTGAAAAATGGTGGAGTATTCCTTTAAATCAGTCCTAGACTCCCAATACAGAATCTTGTATTGACAGAAATGCAGCTAAAAAGGCAGGAGCTAAATGTCCACCAGCAGAATTAAAAGGTCAAGCAAATATCTCAACCCATCATGCACTGCTTGCTTTAGCGTTTCTCCTGTTTTAACACACTCAGTTCAACTCATCTGCTAATCATTAAGCCCTTGACAACCCACAGCAATATTGGAAAAGGGTAAGCAGTAAAAAGGTGGTGCTGTGGCCCTTTAGCAACACAGTCTAACACACTTTGATTTCTGTGATGAACATCGGAGACAACAGGGGCTGATGAAAGACTTCAGCTGCATGGCTGTGTCTCACAGTGCCACAAGCAAGCAGGGGGAAAAAAACTGAGAAAAACTGAATCTCAATCTTCCCTAAAAAGACAGAAGACAGAAAAATTACAAAGCATTCACCAAGTGTGGCCTCAGCAGAAAAGCAGAGGTGTTACCTCATCCCTGTCCAAAGTGGAGAAATCCAGTTTTCTCCCAATTAATGACAACACTTCATTCACCATGCAGCAGAGACACACTGAGTGAAGCCTCTGCATAATGTCTGCGGATGTTAGTTTTCAGAAATAAAGGTACGAAACTGTCACTAGGGCAGTACTAAAAATACAACAATAATAGTGGTCCAAGAATAGAGCCTTGAAGAACACCATCATGTTTGGAATGTGTGTTTTGTGCTTTCACCTGATGCTGGTCTGTCTTTTCTAACACAGTGTTTAACTGAGCTGCTGAGACAGATAGGAAATGCAGGCAGAGGGATAAAAGGGATTAAAAAAGCAAACACAGTCTGTCCACTCATCCGAGACAAAAGGGAAAAACGTACCCACCATTCAACAACTTTAGCTCATATGTTAGTGATTTATTAGTGAATATTTTTCCACTTCAGGAGGTGTATATAAGAATAACCAGGTCAGTTTAGTGCCAGCTCTAGCAACTAACCATGATTATGCCAAAAGTAAACTGTTCCTTAAGTCATGTGTGATACTGATGTTGGTTTCTGATGGTGTCCAGTTGTTAGTAATGGTATTCTGTGTTTTCCTGAAGGATTGATATTACAGTGTCCAGGATTCTAATGGTTTAACAGGTGCTCTGGAACTAATTCCAGATGCATTTGATGGGTTTCTAATGGGATCCAAAGGTCTCCTACACTTTCAGAAATAAAGGTACTAAACTGTCACTAGGGCAGTACCCCTCCTGTCACCTCAAGGGTACATCTCAGCACCTTTAGTCAGGGAACATAATTGTAATAATCCATTGAAATTATATTTTCTAAGTTGTACTGACTCCACACACCCCGTCTCGTCTCCAGGCTTTTTATTTTATTGTTCTGTTGTAAAACATTAGGTTATGAAAAGGTACAAAAACATACTTTTCACCTGGAAAAAACTTCTATAAGGTTCATAATTGGACCTTCAAACCACTGTTAACATGCTAAAAGTGATATGTTGTGGCTTGTGAGCTAGCTAATTGTTTAGCTAGGTTTTAAGCAGACAATTTGTGGATTGCAAGCTAGCTAACTGATTAACTGACCGACTAACTGCTGCTAGCTAGCCAGCACTATATTGTAAGGTAAACATTTGGATCTGTTTCCTCAGTTTTCTTCTTTGTTTCTTATCGCTGTTTGGCTTTATTCTTCTGTTTATGGGGTACGTTTAGACTGAAATAAAACACAGAATCTTTAAAGTAAGATGTTTGAGCAATAGCAAAGCAGAATTAAATGAAACATAAATGGCATAAGCAGAACTGAGGAAAAGATAGTGGATTACTTTCTTCACAAGTATACTTGTAGTAAAAGTATTAGCATTTAAAAAGTACTTTTAATTAAAAAGTAAATATAACTTACTACCCATGCTTATCATGCATTTCACATGAATACATTAGCTCACAATGCAGAACAATGTTTTAGGTCAGTTTTATAAAAAAGAAGTAAATAAATAAATAAAAATTTCCTTGCAAAAAAGATTTCCATCATACAGGATGGTTTGGATCCCTATACAGAAATGAACACAATATATTGAAAATATATTACAAGAATTTCACAGGGGTTTGTGATCCAGATAAAGGGTTGACATAATTTACTATTGTACTGTATGGTTTGGTTATTATGCTTCTATAATGGTATTAGGCAGATAAAGAGAATGGTGGAGACAGGTTAGTATTATTGTGCATGTTTCCAGTTTGTGGTGCAGAGAAAGAACTCATCTCCGAGGTCGGATGCAGAAACCTGTCTGATTTGGGCCTCCTCTCAGGAGAGACAAAGCAATTATGGGACAGAATAGTCTTATCCAAGTGGCCATTGTGTCGCGGTGCTGGGCTGCTCTTTCACGCGCATGTGGTGTGAGTTCAGGGGCAGTGGGAAGAGAAACTGGAAGGGCAGGCTTTGTGTCTCTGTGACGAGGGATATTGGCCTGTAATTGCTTGGTCTTACTGTTAATTAAGGTTTGGCTAGAGATAAGGAGAGTGGAGCTCTATGAGTGTGTGTGAGTGTGTGTGGAGGGGTAAGTGAGTAAGAGAGAATGCAGATAAATGAACACTTTGACAAATTCCAACAAATTCCAGAAGGCTACTCTACATGTAATTTGTGGAAGTAAGTAGGTGGAAGAAAAGAGAGCGAAAAAAGAAACAGTGAGAGAGATAGTGGAACATGTTAGACAAAAAAAAGTGAAGAATACTGCTACATTTCAAATATAATTGGAGAGTTACAGTGCGTTTTCAGACAGCATGAGGGGACCTAGCACACCTCACTGGGACACATTATTATCATACTGCTTACATCTTACTATTTGACTATGACTTTCCCTATGGTCACAAATTCTTTCTACTAGTCAAAGCATTCTAAAAAGATTCTTTTTGCATGAGATTGTTTGGTTAATTATTAATAATATGACAGTACTAAAAATACAACAATAATAGTGGTCCAAGAATAGAGCCTTGAAGAACACCATCATGTTTGGAATGTGTGTTTTGTGCTTTCACCTGATGCTGGTCTGTCTTTTCTAACACAGTGTTTAACTGAGCTGCTGAGACAGATAGGAAATGCAGGCAGAGGGATAAAAGGGATTAAAAAAGCAAACACAGTCTGTCCACTCATCCGAGACAAAAGGGAAAAACGTACCCACCATTCAACAACTTTAGCTCATACGTTAGTGATTTATTAGTGAATATTTTTCCACTTCATAGAAAAAATTTCACTGAAAGCTACTCAGCTATTTACAAACCTAATGGCTGGCTAGTAGACCCACAATTCAGTTCTTCAGTCACAACTGCATCTTTTATATCTTTTAATAATTCATGGTAATATTGAATAATAAGTATTAAAGGAATACCCCCATGTTTTCTGAGGCTCCTCCTCATTGGCTTCTATTATACATTTGGTTAGAGTCAGCAAGTTTTCTTTTCAACCTACAAAAGCATTTTAAACCATTATATTTGACTTAAATAATTATTTTTAATTAAACAATGCAAAACAAAAAAAGATTTAGATGAACAAAAGCAATATATATATATATATATATATATATATATATATATTGCTTTATATATATATAAATATATATTTTCAGCTTCAAATACGTTTCAAATTAACTTCTACTTAGTTTCACTTTCTACAGTGTTAATAACCGAGTAATAAGGGTTAATGAAATATATCATATAAAATATATACATCAAAATATAAAATATAACATTTTTAACTAGACATTCACAAAGTACCAGCAAGACAACTCTGACAGCACGATGGCTAAAGATTCATGTTATCAGACTTTCTCTGCTGCTGCTTATTACCATGCAGCTTCCCCACGTTTCATCAGCGTTTCTCCTAATGCTGTGTAGAGCAATGCAGTGCATTTCCTCTAATGGGAAACTGGCGTAGAAGTGCATCTCTCTGACAGAGGAGTGGTTAGTAATGGGCTTCCGGCGCATTGCTGTTTCCCTGTCTACGAACAGAATAAGTGGAAGAGAGGATGTTTCAGACTATTTATATGGAAGTACCTATTGTTTCCTAATTCATGCAGACCTCATCCTCCCTCCCCCCACTGCTCCTCTCTGCTGGGGAGATAATCATAGAAAGCCATTAGAGCAATGCTACCACATCTCAACCTGCAGTCCATGGAGACTTCATTCATCAGAGCGAACAAGGACTCATAAAGGAGTCACCATTCACACACACACACACACACACACACACACACACACACACACACACACACACACACAAAAGAGATAGACAGTGAAAGAGAGAAAGCCCACCCTCTTACTCTCTTTAAGTCATTTCTCTGTAGCACTCCTGTACTCCCTTTAGATTACACACATGCAAAGCCTGTAAGATCTCCCTCCGTCTCTTCTCTCTCTTTCTAGTGGATAAATGATGAAGTTGCAGTGTTGAGGATGAAGAGAGGGAGAATTTGCATTGCAGTCACAGAGCTTCATTTGAATGCCTGCCAATCGTCACTGGGCTGCTACACTGGCCTCTAAACCAGAGACAGAGAGAGAGAGAGAGAGAGAGAGAGAGAGAGAGAGAGAGAGAGAGAGAGAGAGAGAGAGAGAAAGCGAGAGAGAGAGAGAGGGGGAGAGAGAGAGAGAGAAAGGGAGAGAGAGAGAGAAGAGGAAGAAGAAGAAGAAGACAGAAGAAGGAAGGAAGAAAACAGAAAAAAGACAAAGTGTGTGAGAGGAAGAATAGAAAAAAAGAAGAGGAGAAAGAATTAAGCAGAGAAGAGGAATTACAAGAAGAAGAAAATGAACAGAGAAGAAGAAGAGGGAGGGAGAGGACAGAAGATGAAAAAGAGATGAGAAATGGAAAAAGGAAGAAAAAAAAGCCACATTTAACATTGAACATTAGAAGAAAAGAAGTTAAGATGACAGAAAAGAAAGAAAGAAAGAAGAAAAGAAAAAGAAAGAAAGAAAGAAGAAAAGAAAAAGAAAGAAAAAGAAAAGAAAAAGAAGATTAGATTGAGGGTGAGAGGAATTAAATACGAGTAGAGAAGGCAGGAGAAAAAAAATGAAAGAATAAACAAGAAGGAGAGGAAAGTGAGAGAAGTAGTAGAAATGAAAAAGAGAAGAAGGTTAGACAGAGGGAGAGAGAAAGAAAGAAAGAAAACAGAAGTGATGTGTGATGTGCAAGTGCTGTGTAGAGCTGCTCAGGCTCAGATGAAATGAACAACAGCACGGAGAGACGCTGACAGGAGGACAGAAACAGCTGTAGTGCTGCATGACCACAGGCAGAGAGAGGAGGAAGAGTGATCGGGTCACAGAGGAGTGTCAGCGGGGAAACACGCCAACAGGGACACACAGAGAGAGAGAGACAGAGAGAGAGAGGCTGAGTGAGTGTTGTGTTTAGATGAGAAAGGAACGTCTCCTGTGTGCGCGCACTGCTGATATGATTCATCATCAAATCACATGAATCAACACCCACCTGTCTTTAGCAAAAGGTCACACATATGTTTGGATTTATAATTAAGAATCTAGTGAAGGAACCATCACAACATTCATTAATCAACACACACACACACACACACACACTTGAGCGAGAGCAGAGGGAGTTTGTGTGGTGTGTGTATTTATATGTTCCGGAGGCAGCAGTTTCCTCTTGCATGGCTTTTGCACTCCTCGTTTTTCCCCGAGTGAGTGGTTGCGGTCTTTAATCGTTTGCGGCACCTGTCCCCAGCAGCCCTAATGTCCTCTATCCATCACCCAGCTGATGCTCAACACATACACACACCACAACACCACACAGCAGTGTGTATGTGTTTGAATATGAGCGAGTATTAGAGTCAGGATTACTCTGTGACTGAGTCACTGAGTTTACTCGTGTATGTGGCCAGCAGCTCTAGGCTCTAAATCACACCCAAATCCACACAGAACATCAGGACAAACACATTTTACATCACGCCTCGTCACCCTTCCCCAACTCATATTCCTCTACACTTTTAAATACAAATGGGTCAACCCGGTGCCATACAAGAACCATTTTTGGCTCCTTAAAAAACTTTCAATAGAGAACCACTTTTGTAACTAGGATGTGTGAATGTGAAGACCCTTTGTACAGTTCAAAGAACCTCCACATAACAACCTTTCAATTAGTGCTACTCAAAATGACTGTCAAAATAGTGATTTTCTCAAAATACGTCTAAATAATTACGTACTATGTCAAAGTTATTACTTAGTTTCCTGAAACGTGGCTCATTTTTTTTGACATAGAATCTCAAAAGCTTGAGAAAACAGACGTTAGTTTAAGATTTAAGAAAAAGATATTTTATGTGCCTCATCACTCTTCCCAACCTAGAATAGTAGAATAGTCTTCTACATTGTTAAAAACAAAGGTGCCATAAAAGGATCTTTGCATGATTAACCACTTTTTACAGTTTAAAGAACTCTAGGAAGAACCTTAAATTGGTACCTTTATTAGGACCTTTACATTATTTACGTGGCTGAAGTTGGCCCATGAAGATGCTCCATGTGGCCCCCCGTTTACTCACCCAGTGAGACCAAATATACTCTTACACTATATATAACTTGTAAAAGTTATATTCCTTTCACTGTCCTCTGTCCTGCTGAAGTATTGTAGTAACAAACTGTAGTGTCATGTGAAACTCATTTTAAATACTCAATTTAAAATCAACCACAGACGTTGCACTTTGGGGCCCAAGACAAAATATTTGGGCTCCCCTGCTTTAAAAGGTTCTTCACACCCACAAATCCATTTTGCAAACCTGGTGGTTCCTTAGGAAACCAAAACAGAAGTGGTTCTTTTATGGTATTCCTTATTTTGTGGCTCTTTTTTGAAGGAGTCTACTGAACATGTACAAGTATCATATACAAAAATCATATTTTTATATACTTTTTTCCTGTTTTTTTGTTTGTTTGTTTTTTGTTTTACAAAATAATGCCTTTTTAGGAGGTCATGCAAGAGGGAGCTGTTTTATTATATTGCTTGGCAGCAATATGCCATGATATGCATGACCATTTGCACCAGATAACTGCTTCCAATTTTTTCTCCTACTCTGTTTTTGTGGGAGCAGAATGTCAAAAATGTGATTAGTATCTCAAAATATTGACTTGGTATCTTAAAACAATGACTTCTCAACATATTGACTCAAAATAACAGCTTGCTTATATTTAAATAAGGATTAACCTGTCAATATTACTTAAATAAATAAATAACAAAATAAATTGAAAAGTTCTGAAAGTTTTACTTCACACAGTGTCTCAATCTTGGAACAGTGTACTTCAAGAAAATAAGCCATGATTTCAAGACTTCAAGTCAATATTTCAGGAAAAGAAATAATTAAGTGATTTTTTCCACCTGGGTTTCTATGTCATGGTAAACATGAGACAGGAACTTTTTAAATCTAATTTTATTAGTATGCAATCTTTAAATAAATGAATAAATCTATGGATGAATAAATAAATAACAGAAGACCAACACACAGCTTCACCCTTTTTTCTCAGCAGCGCCCCCTTCAGGCCACTGTTTTGCTCTGCCATCCCTAGAGAGCAACATTCTCTGAATCACTAAGACAAAAAACAGGGGCAATTTGCTTGCCGTCACATTATGGCACAATTTATGTCAGAATCCGTGGAAATATCATTTTCTTTCCACAATGGAGCCAATCAGTTCATGCAGGGCAATCGTGCCACTGTCAAAAGGATGTCTTTTCACCGGCAGGGACGCCATTATGGTAGAAACCTCATTTAGGCTAAGATGATTGCTGCCACCTTCACGCCTCTCTCAGCAGCCTGACCATTCTCTTATAATTGGAGAAATCAGAGCACAGGCCGCAAAAGCTGACGACAAAGTGAAACATGAAGGCTTTCGCTCTTCGTATATGTGCTCTTCTCCTCTGGAGATCCAGATCATCATTCTTGATCCTTTTCTTTGACATTTCTTAGGCTGGATTTACCTGGTGAAACCTTAATGCAATGTCTTCTAACAAAAATAACATTACTTATTTGTTGGTAACCGGTTAGCATAACTAGCTAGCTAACATGACAGCTGTTTGAACCGCTGCACAGAGATGTACTGTGTCATTCTGGTCTAACAAAAAAAAAATAGCTAAAACAAAAAAGTGCTGTTAATTAAAGGGGAAGAGTCACAAACCTTTTTTAGGGAAAAATGCCACATTACGCTACTGATGTCATTAATCTGGCCAAAGTCAGATCAAAGCTTCAGAATAACGCTAAACTATTGTCTTTCTTCGAACAGAGAGGTATGATCATGTCTGAATAGTGCAGACATGACCATTTGGGCATCATTGCTGTCAGAACAAAACCTTGTATCTCCATTTTTGGTGTTTTTCATTTTTTGACATAATTTGAAAAAGGCAGTTGCCCTATATGTTGTGTAAAAATGTCATAATGAAAGGAACCAAAACCAAATTCCTTGTATGTGTAAGCATACCTGGCCAATAAAGCTTGATTCTGATTCTGATCATCAACAGAAGTGGTCCACAATTTCTTGGAAAAAAATGAATGCTCCATTTACTTCCAATTAAAGTTAAGAATGTTTTTCCTTCTCCTGTAAAGTAATCTTTTCGGTGATATGAAGTTTTGTTCTGACATCAGTGATGTTTCTCAAGCAATAAAATACAGTAGCAATATTATTGATACAGGGCTCAAATGATAAATTAGCATCCAGTCTTACAGCAAGGCCTTTAACTGTAGTTTTTAATTGCACTGAAAACCCTTAATGATGTCATTAATCTGACCAAAGTCACTAGTTTGACTGACTCAAGAGTAAAAATATAGCTACAAGCTTCAGTAGTGCTCTGTATTGTTTTGGGTCAAGTAGGGGGCATAGTCATGTCTTGATAGTTCAGACAGAGCCACAATCCCTACTGTACTGAAACTCTCTCTGAAATCTAGGAATAATACATAGTAGCTTCTGGATTAAACAGGTTTGTATCTCTAAAACCACAGCAATGTTGTTTGAGGCTTTTTTTGAATGTTTGTTTAGTAGACTGGGCAATTGATCATGGGACTGTTTCACTGCATAACTAGTCCCCTTTAACATATCATGGCTGACCCTCTGTCCTCTGTAGTTGGCACCAATAGTGTGTGTTGACAGAGACAGAAATGTCATAAATACCTACGTGGATACTTACTTAAATGAACATGTTGTTCTGTTAAACTCGATTATGTTATTAATCAAGAGTGTTAAGGGATGAACCACCTGGTGGACAATAAAGGACAGACTCAAGGAAAAATGATAAAAGATAAACCTCAAAAGGAGATAAAAAGGCTCAGAACAGGGGGAATGATTTGAACAAGGAAAGAAATAAAGGGGGAACAAACGAAAGAAACAAGGAGAGTGACTAGTCATAGGACCTGGGGATCAAACCCTCAACCACTGTTATCCTGGACAAACGTTTTATATGCTCTGAGCCACCAAAGGGGTAATGGCTGTGTTAAACTCAAAGGCTCAAAAGGATAAACAAAACTGAGAACTGTCCAAAACTGAACTTAAAAAACTCCCTTTATTATCTCTCCCTCACTTCTCCTTGAGTATCAAGGGCGAGTGAAAGCTCAGGAGGTTTTGCTTTTAATACTTATCCTGGGATTAAGTTGAGAAAAACAAAAGGCTCCAACCTTGAGAGGGATATCGAAAATTACCAGTTTAGTGAGAGCGACTTGCGAGTAGCATAGTGAACTCAAGACTGAGCAGCGAGCAGCATATGAACACTCCTTAAACAGTGTGCCTACAGCTGCAACTGCTCAGTGCTCATTACTCAGTCCTTGCTCTCTGGCCCCTACTAGTGGTCGGAGGAGGCCTATGAGGGTTGCCTGGACGTTTCAATCTCATGGTATGCGCTGTTTTATTTATTTCATTGTATTGCTGAGTCTTATGTTGTCTTAAAAGCCTGATATGAAACAGATGCTGCAAAATAGCTTCAGCTAGATGTCTTATATCCATTAATATGACATTTTATTGTTATAAATTATGCCACAGCATGCTTTTTCAAGAATCATGGATATTTCCAGTCCTTAAAGAACAATGACTAACTACATGTGTTAATGCAATGTGAGCATATTGAGGACTGTTTAATTAGATTTATAACAGTTTGTAAAACATATAAAGATCATTGTAGTTGTAGATTTATTATTATTATTATTATTATTATTATTATTATTATTATTACTACTACGATAGTGTGTTTATATGTGGCACTGCAGGTTCTATTTTGTCTGTTGTAATTTGTTAAATATCAGACAAACTAAATATCATGATGCACATTGAGTATTGTGAAAGTGTCATGACATAATATTTTTTGCCATATCGCCCATCCCTATGTTACAA
This sequence comes from Colossoma macropomum, assembly GCF_904425465.1. Taxonomy (NCBI): domain Eukaryota; kingdom Metazoa; phylum Chordata; class Actinopteri; order Characiformes; family Serrasalmidae; genus Colossoma; species Colossoma macropomum. The sequence goes on along the minus strand of NW_023494796.1, from coordinate 24,580,737 downwards.
GTGTCAAATTTTTATATAACAATGTTTAGCTGTAGTGTCCCTGTCAAATAAATAAACAAACAATCAAACAAATAAACTGCAAAGCCTCCTTATCTAATTCGACAGTGTGCCACTGGACACAAGAGGCTAGAAGACACACATCACTGAGAGACCCCAATGGAGCTTTGTTCACCCTGTCTGTGTGTGCCTGGATGATGCTGTCAGCTCATGTACGGCCTCTGTGACAGCTGAAGCCCCTCTTAAGTAAACAGCTTATGTAAAAACGAGTGTGTAATAATAATAATAATGATAATAATAATATAATAGTAAATCTTTATATGTAGCACTTTTCATTGTAGTTACAAAATAAAGTAGTAATAAGTAATAAGTAAACATTGAGAATATGAACATACTATATATGAAATATCAGGACAATTTACAAATTACAGCAGAAAATGAATTACAATTACAATACTAAACATGTTATAAACTAAGAAATTTTAATCTGGATTTTAAAACACTAAATTCACATTCCTAATGTTCTCTGGAATACTATTGCAGAGTTTAGATGCTCTGTAAGAAAAGGATCTTCCACCAACTGAGATGCAGGATCCTAGGAGTCTACAGTAAGCCTGTCTCAGCTGAATGAAGTGTTCCGAACAGGCTGTAGTGCTTCATCAGAACAGTAAGAAATGCCGGTGCTAGGCCATTAAAAGCTTTAAATGTCAAAAGCAAGCTTGTAGTCAATGGAAATGTAACAGGAACCTGGTGTAAATGGAAGTGACTAAAGTCATATGCCCAAACTTTCTTTTCCTGGTAAGCTGCTGCATTCTTAACTAGTTGGAGCTGATTTACAGAGACAGCAGGGCAACCAGCCAGCAACACATTACAGGAGTCTAATCTAGTAGCTGTGAAAGCTTGAACTAATTTTTCAACAGTGTGTTTCTTATTTTGCATAAAACACCTTTTAGGGATAGCTTGTGTCTTATTTTGGATGCATTTCTTAAGTAATGAAATACAGTGTTAGAGATATTACTGATATGGGACTCCAGTGCATTCAGTGTTACAGCAAGGCCTTTAACTGTAGCTTTTGGTTGAGCTAAAAACATTAAGGATAAAATCTGCAAACTTATTTTGCACCCAACAGCAATACTTATGTGTTATCAGCAGCTCTAGCAGGAGGAAGTTTCCGGTCATCCAGACAAACAAGCAGTTCACTCCTCAAACCGTAACGGTCCACATGTGGTTCCACACTTCATAACTATATAATTTAGGCACTAGATTCAGAATAATTTATAGCAGCTACTAAATAATCAATCCTAAGATTAATAAGTGAATGATAAGCCTGTAGTTGAAGGGGTTAACATCCTAACAAGCCCAACAAATAAGCAGAATTAATCAAAGCGATAAAAAAGCCTTAAAATAATGCCTTTCAGTCATTCGTCTGTTTCAGCATGTCACGTGTGTGTTTTTGACCCGACTGTGTGCGTGTTTTGACAGTTCCTTTTCTGGTGGCATCTGCATGTCTTTCCTGCAGCACAGCCTCAGTGTCTCAGACTCAGCACCACAAATCCCTGCTCACATCTCTGAGCCATTTTCTCTACACAGAAAGCTGCTGCTGCCTTCATGTGCTCTTTAGATGGTCTTACTTCCCTCCTGCAAAGTTGTAATTTCAAAGGCTTTGTGTTCAAGTGCTTTGTAGTTGGAAACATGGAGGTTTGGTTAAGCCAATTTGGCAAATGTATCAAAACTGTAAGTTAACATTAGGTTAGAAAGTTAGCTAGCCTGATTTGAAAACTTCAGAGTATTTATTTTTATTGTAAAAATAAGTTGATACTTCATAAGATAAGTTAATACTTCACTACATACAACGTGCATCCCGTACTCCCATTTTAATGTAAGAGCATCCATAGCAGTGGTTGAACCACAGACTGCTTGGCTGCTGAAAAAGGCCACGAGACCATGCTGCTTTGAGATGATGGTGGCCCACCGCAAGCAGGGTTAGAGGACACACAGGCCCTTCTAGCAGGCTGCTATGCCAAAGGCTGAACCAAGGCTAAAGGACATTACTCCAAGAGACCATATATTCCCTATATTTCTCAAGTGTCTGGTCCCTCGATAACAACCCATATTAACATTTGGACTATAACTGTGTCTTGCTACTGTAACACTGCAATTTCCCTTCGGGTTCAGTAAAGTTCTATCTGTCTAACTGACTACATTCCTACTGAAAGACACCTGACTCAGCCATAGAAGTAAAGGGCCACAGATTGTTTGTCACAGTACGCTGGTAAAGTGCCAGTATCGCACCAGTATTGATATGGTACTATACTTTAGACAGCTGCAGTAGTCTTTCCAAGCTTATTTTATTTCATCAGACATCTCATGGTTGTAATTAACTGTTTGATATTTTTTTTACCCTTTAGTGACTATTTGAAGATTCCAACATTGTGGACTTTCTCTGTTGTATTCAGCCATGAGGGCATTAGTGAGGCCACGTAGAGCTTGTGATGATTTCATGATTATTCATCTCCAATTGTAATGAAAACTTGATGTTCAGGTCCATTTGCGATGATTCCAATAGCACATGAGCTGTTTTCTTCATCACTGGCACAAGAAAACCAGTCTCCATTCAGAGCAAAGCATCTCAAACACTCAATTCCAGCTTCAGGTAAGTGCTAATCTCGACTGCAGCACAGAACAAGTTCAATGGACTTGGTGACGGATAAATGGGTGCTGGGTAGTGATCCACAAAGACCATTTTGTCGCTGATATGAGCACACAGGTTAACAGCCCTACACTGGCTTTTTTTCCAGTTATTTGTTCGATTCAACACTGACTACGACCTAATCATCACCAGAGACTAAAACATGGCGTCATTATTTCACTCAGTTCCTGATTTGATGGTGTTCTAGACTTTTCTCTCGCTCTTTCTAATCATAATGACAATTTGAATGTGTGAATAAAATAAATCTGGCTGATTCTGAATAGGCGTGCAGACAGGGTGGGTGCACCAGAGAGAAAATTGACCTGCACTTATCTCGTCAGGAGAGAGAGAGAGAGAGAAAAAAAGAGTGAGTGAGAGGTAGAGAGAGTGCAATTTCACAGAGAGCTGCAGGGCTCTTCACAAAATAACCTGTCAGTGAGTTCTTCCCTGCCAGTGAATTTAAAAAAAAAAAATCTGTGTTTGAAAATTCACATTTTGCCATGTAAAACGGAGAAGCCATTAGCTAAGCAGCTAACCAAATCTGCCTGTCTGAAAATGTTCATGTTAGCAGGCAAATCAACTCCCAGCGCAGACACAAAATGCACACTTACTGAACTCTGAGCATATTTTCATTCTGAACAGGTGGTTCAGTGGTGTCGTAGTGTTATATGACAAGTTCTATGCTAATAGCTTAACAAAGAAAGACAGGATCATAAGGAGGGGATAAAATCTGTTTCGTGCACACACTGGCTTTTTATCTTCTTCTTTGTTCTCCAGTATTCAGTGGCCCCTCTCCCTCATGGGTACCTATTATCAGAATCTGAAAATTGATCTCTTTCTTGCTGGATTGAAGCAAATTTGGGAAGACTTCACACAATTCCCTTCTAGCGAAACACAATATTCTCATCATTGTTTGTGCATGTGGGAGCTAAAGCATTGCGATGGGTTTCAAATGGTTTGTGCATGTGTCTTTCAGGCGTCATGCAGTACACAGCATAATTATACATCCCTATAGACTTCATCCAAATTCATCATATTCCCTCCACAAACATGCTCATACAATGTTACACATCAGTGAAAAAACACATCATACACCGTGGCTGGAAAAAGAGTAATTGGATGCTTTGAAGCTGTTGTATCCAGCCTTGGTTTGGGAGAGCTACCTTCCTGCAGCGCATAGTTCCAACAACAATTTGCCACTCTTGCTCCATCAACCTCTTCCCAAGTTCCTGACTGGCTGGATCAGATGCATTAGAGTTAAGTAAGGTGTAGCACTTTCTTTGGATAGTCCACTTTAGATGCTTGAATTTACTTTCAACTTACTGTCAACTAGATCTCTACTAAATTTACCATGATTTTCTTTAAATCTGGCTCTAATCCTAACCTTAACCTCAACCCAAAACCCAAACTCACCCTGGTCCTAGCCCTAACCCTGGTCCAAATCCTAACCCCAGCCCCACCACCGTTCAGAATCAATTGAGTTTCAACGGACAATTTGAGAAGCTGTAGATAATCTAAAGGGGATTACAGTGGACTATCCAAATGAAGTGAGACCAAACAAGGGACAGAGCAGCTTTTTGGATACAGACTGGAACTGGAAATTCTGCAGGGCCTCAGGACCAGGATGGGAGACCACTGTTTTAAAACTACATGTCAGTTTGGGGTATTTGGAGACCTCTTTGGTGGAAGAACAGTTTGTAACATGGATTGTGCTCCAAACCCCTTCCCTGACTGGATGAATCTGATGATTGTGAGTGCGTTGAGAGAGTATTCAAAGAGAACTCAGTCAAAGCTTGGTGAGGGACGTGTCTTCTGAGGATATGAATTATCTACTGTCAACATATCTTCATTAGTACAATGTTAATTTTACATTTGAGACCTATATGTTAGTGTAGCTTAAACTATTGTTAAACTTTAATGAGGTTCTTTAGCTAACTTCATAAAAAGATTAATAAAATGATACTTGTTTCAAAGAAAAACACAACATCAAAGTGAAATTAATTCTTTGTGTGGAGAAACCCAGGAAAAGAATTCTAACGAGACTGCAGTAAGGCTACTGTGAAGTACAGATGTGTAAGTCACTTCATTCTGACCTTCTCTGCAAGATTATTTTTTATTATTTATTATTTATAATTACTAATGCTAGCTAGCATTCATCCTCATGAAGGGTGTTTCTATAGCTAGTTAGCTAAAATTCACTTTTTTGGGGGGTCTTTTACATGACAATGAAAAACACACTAAAATAACTTCCACAAAAATCCAGAATTAATCATGCCAGTCTACTATGAGCCTGACTAATAGCATTTTTATAAAAAAATCAATTGAACAAATGTTCATTTCTATAGGTTAATTCAGTAAAAGTGTTTCTGAGAAAAACACTCAACAACAAACTTATGATATATGGTTTGTGTGGAGAAAGCCTGAAGAAGAATTCCCACCATTCTGCTTAGCTACTGTGAAGCACAGAGATGGAAATGTCCAACTCTAGGGCTGATTTTGTACTGTGGTGTTGGTGAGCTTGTGTTTATTGATGGGATCATGAGCTGAGACATATATATATATATATATATATATATATATATATATATATACATATATATAAAGCCATTTCGGATGCAAACCTGCAGAAGTCTACAAAGAAACTGCTCAAACCATAATGATCTGAAACACACAAGGTGCCTTTTGGGGGAGAAAAACGAAAAAAACTTTGTAAAAATAATGCCTTGGAATGGTCTGTCTAAAATAAATGCCTCTTTTGTTTTCTAACACAGTGATTTTACATTTGTAAAAATGACTCAAATGTCCAAACACTGTTTGGGGCCACTGTAGATTCTGACACTTGAGACACACTGCTGTTATGTATTTAGCACTCTGTGAAGGCCTATGTGTTTGTGCATGTGTCTGTAACAGCAAGCACTCGTCTCATCTCTAATCTTCACTGGGGTGCCAACCTGCAGAATGTCGGTTTCCATGGTGATGCCTGCCTGATGCCCAATCAGGCACATCTCAAAGTTGAGCTTCACCTGGTGACATGAAACCCGACACTATCTCTCCTGACCTTTGACTCTGTTTTTTAAGGCTAAGCATCAGGAAAGCACTGGACATTTTCCTCTTTCTTTGCTTGTCGTCAACTATCTGAAACAAAGTGTGGCTATTTGCAAAATAACAATGGACACCTCTCAACCAATCAAAGTGATCTCTAAGAACTACTTTCTTTGTCGAGGAAGGTTGCAACATACAGTGAAGCTAGAAATTTTGTGAACCTATTGGAATTATCTGACCTCAGCCTCAATCCTATAGAATTGCTTTAGGTGGAAGAAGATGAAACATAGACTTCAAGAAAGCCAACCAATAACTCATTTGAAGCAGTTTTGTGTGGTGGAATGGGCCAAAATTCCTCCAGTACCAAAAAATTCCAACAGTGAAACCTCTGGTTGCTGCTCAAGTGGGTCAAAGTAGATACTGAAAGCTCGGGTTTACATACTTTTGCCAACAAAGGCATCTAAAGCTGGGTCACTTTGTTCAATAAATGAATGTAAAACTATATAATAGTGTGTTTTTTGTTTTATTGGGCTCTCTTTATCTACGACTTAAATGATGATCTGACCACATTTTAGCTCAGATTTATTAAGAAATTCAGAGAATTCTAAAAGGTGCACAAACCTTTTCAGCTCAGCAACTATTTACAACATTCAAGGTATTTCTCAGCAAAATCTCTACTGTTGTGAAAGAACAGAGTTATATGACTTCCTAAGTCAATAAGTCTGTGTACTTAAGAGCAACTTAAGAAGCAGTGTACATCCTCAGTGAAAGTTCTTAGCACGGCATTGCTAATACTCCCCACACACACACACACACACTCAGGATCTAACCATATTAAACTTTATTAAAAGATTAGTCTCAGCTAGGGCTTGTCCCTGTTCACTGAAAGCTAACACATTGCTCCATTAGCATACTCAGACACACTCTAATAGTTTAGTAATAATGCTAACACGCCGTCCCAGAGGCCCTACTGGGGGGGATACCTCGCTGGCCTGATTTTTCTGCTTCTCACTACTGTGGCTGTCAAATTACAGAATAAGTTGCTTCAGTGATTACTGTGTGCAGGATTTTCACCGTGCCAAGAATAATGCTAGGCAGCATGCTGATCACGAATAGAAGTCAGGGCAACCTGAAGCACTTACAAACTGCTCTGAGATAAGAAATGCCAAAACGATTCAAATTTCTATCGCAGAAAAATATGCAAATATATATTTACTGTATATATCGCCAGGCTTCGGCAGAATACTTAAAAATGGCTGAATACTGAATACACTGTCCCAGGCACTCTGCTATTGTAAATTTTGTTTAATTCACATTGCTCTGATCCTCACTGTTTCCTTCCAATTCTTCCATTAACGTTTAATGAAAAATTCATATCTTTAAATGATGTTACTAAATTCTTTTGGCTCTCATTGCTTCTTTCAGTCTACTGCTGCTCTGATAATCTCACTGCCATCCCATGAACTAATCAAACAGTTCTCCATATCCCAGTAAAGAATTATTTTAAATTTGACTATAATGTGGGTAGCTATGCAATATTAAATTAGTGACATGTATTTAACTTGCCACCAATGCTAGGCTTATCACTCGTGAACATGTCCACTACTGAGGAGACTGTTCAGTTCCAAAAACCCCTTAGAGGAGTAACACTGACATTAAATTACATTTGATTTTTCATCATGAGTTCTCTCAAGTAGATGTGAAATTATTTCATGAACTGTATTAGCAGGCTGTGTTTACTAAATTTCCAGCTAAAGCTTTCCCATAGAAGAGCCCAATCCTTTTAAAGCATTGTTTTCTTTTTGCCTAGCAAAGATTAGGAAAGGATGTTTTCTGAAGTGCCCCGAGATATTATTTTTCAGCATTGCTGATGGCAGTTTACAGCTTACAGCAGTGCCCTAAAAAAATATAGAATCCACAGGGGGCGCTGTGAAAGAGGCCACTGTGAAGCTTCTAGTTGTAAATATGGTTTATGAATGGGTATTCATTTTTTCAACCCTCCTGCCAGTTTTACAAAACAGAAACTTAAATATTTCATAGAAAACCTTTTAGATGTTTGAGTATGGTTATTATCTTTTTTGTTCATGGTAACCACTAAGGCGGCACCCTAGTGCCCATAATGGACAAAATGTCCCTGCACAGCAGGCTAACAAAGCAGAACAAATGCTGGCACCAGCAGCTGTTCAAACAGCTGTCATGTTAAAGGGGAATTCCACCATCAAAATTTCTGCATAATTAAATGTTTGAGTTGTAAACAAAGTTATTTAGAGTGGATTGATGTGAAATGTAGAAACTGACAGATTTCTTAACAGTGGTGGTGATAGGAACCGGGTGTCACTACAACATATAGACACTACAACATATTTATTTACTATTTTAAACTACCTGACCCTCATGTGTCTGAGTTTTATATGTTCATAATTATAATATTGGGTACACTGGGTGGTTTTCCTTGGGACTCCACTATGAATGAATTTTAAAAGTGGTTAGGCCAGAATCTTTTCTCAAAAGTGTCATAAAACAATGTCTGAGGTATTAAGCAATGTATTTGTGACCATTCCATGTAATAACTTCCTGTAGCTTTTAGAGGCATTAAACTCTTCAGATGTCTGGTTCCTATCACCACCACTGTGAACAATACTGACTGGGTAAGTTCCTCTAGAACAGAGCATTTCACATCAAACCACTCTGAATGAGTTTGTTAACATTTAAAAAATCATACAAAAATGTTTTTTTGTTTACCCTTTAACAATGAGGTTATAAATGATGTTTTAACCTGCACTGCTTTCTAAATGAGGTACAATGCAGAGCAGCCAATCAGAATAGAGCTAATTTACATATCTCATTCTTAAAGGCACAGCAATAAAAACAAAGTGATTCAATAAGATAACGTGACATGGGGAAATAGTCACCTAACAATAAATTATGACTGTTTTAGGAAAAAGGTTTTTTTTTTTGGTAAAGGCAATGGTTCTATATAGAACCATGGACACTCAAAGAACCCTTTACATGCTTAAATAATTCTTTGCATGGTGAAATTGTTCTTCAGGTTGATGGAGAATGTGTTGTATATGGTTCTATATAGCACCTATAGGAGTTCTTCTATTGTTATGATGTCAAGCTTGTAATAATACAAGAACCCTTTTTGGTGCTATAAAGAACCATGCAAACCATGCAAAGGGTTCTTCGAGTGTTCATAGTTCTATATAGAACTATTGTCTTTACTAAAGAACCCTTGATGAATCTTTAAGAGTGTGCATAAGCCAACACAAAAAACAGAATAGTCTCAGAAAGTTCAAAGATTGCGATCAAACATTTTAGTTTCAGTTTTAGCCACCTGAAGCATTTGCTCTCCAGTTTTGAACAAATTTACTTTGTTCATGACTTTGGTAGCAAATTATGATACATTCTCCACAAACAGATGCACACCCACACGCACATATCCACACATACACCTTGTTTGGCTCTTGGAAATAACAAGATTCATGCATAACAGAGAGGCAGAGAAGTGAGCTGTTGGATTAGGTTAAGCCTGGATTCATGCATAATTCAAATCAGCCCCGTTCATTAGTTACCTCAGCAGAAAAACGAGAATTACACCAATCTCAATGCGACAAACAGTTATTTTTGTACTAGCATATGACCAGCATGTGGCTTCAGTAAATGCTTTTGAGCAGTCTTGTATTTTAATTTATAGCAATTTTGAGATTCTACAGAGACATAGTAACAGACTCTTTGCCAAAATAGGACTGATTAGGGTTTTTGTCACGTGCAGGCCAAAAAAAGAAAGAAAGAAACCTAATCCAATTATCTACAGACTCCATAAAAAGCAATATTGTTTGGAGATGCGGGTGAGCTTGCTTGTTTCCAGTGTCATTTTATTAATTTTTTCTAGCGTCAGACACAGGATGAATCATCAGCACGTTTGCAAGGTGCGTGTATTGTGCTTCCTTATGTCTGACTAGTGCTGTATCTTTGTTAGGAGTGAAACCTTAACCATATTTGTATTTACAAAAACAGCAAGAGCAAGGAAATATTACACTACACTTACTATGAAGCACAACAATTTTCTAGTGTGTTTTTGTCATTTGCATTGAAGATTTTGCCTTGTTCACTTAATTTAGCTGTAATTGGGCCATTTATGGCATTGATTCCAGAGTTATTTCTACTAATACATCTACATACAGTACTGTGCAAAATCTTGGCATCTAAGCAGATTGTTAAAGCCAATAATCTCAGAAGTGACAGCTGTAAAACACCATATATCATTAGAATAAATGCAAACAAACACAAATGCAGTAACAATCATAAGAATCAAGATCACCCAGAAGTGGCTAGAATACATTTACTCAGTTATACAGTTACAAAGCCATGCTTGTTATTTTATGTATATTGAGTTGTTTGTAGAAAATGTTATTATGATTTACCTTAATACCTCTCCACAGGTCATCACATGAATGTATTTATTCATTTATGGCACCAAAAAAGACATGAATGACAAAACACAAAAGGGAGGAAGATGCGCTTCTCATTCTAATCATTCAGACAGACACATCATTAGATTTTTAGATGGAACACAGCAGTGGGAAGGTTGTACATGTGTAAATGTTGAGGCATCCTGAAGGGGGCGTTTTACATTGTAGACTATGGTGGCATACATGTAAAAAGAACTACAAACAGATATGATTTATAAACTCATGCAAATGTCTTGGTTCGGTCCAGTTTCCAGATCGCACACTGGACCTAGCTTCACATAGCACCCATGTATCAAACACAAGGCCCGTGGGCCAGATCAGGCCGCCACACAATCCTATCCAGCCAGCGAAAGTAGTAAATAAAAACAAAATGCACTGATGTGCAAATCATTTAAACCCTATGTTTCATTGAAAATAGTACAAAGACAACATATCAGATGTTGAAACTGAGAAATTTTATTGTTTTTGAAAAATAAATGCCCATTTTGGATTTGTTGCCAATAACACATTCCAAAAAAGTTGGGACGGGGGCATGTTTACCACTGTGTTTAACCATCTCTTCTTTTAACAACACTCTGTAAGCGTTTGGGAACTGAGGAGACCAGCTGCTGTGGTTTTGAATGTGAAATGTTTTCCCATTCTTGCTTAACATAGGATTTCAGCTGCTCAACTGTTCAGGGTCATTTTTGTTGTATTTTTCATTTCATAATGCACCAGATGTAAACAGTGGGTGACAGGTCTGGACTGCAGGCAGGCCAGTTTAGCACCCGGACTCTTGATACAGAGCAGTGCTGTTGTAGTACATGCAGAATGTAGTTTGGCATTGTTGTGTTGAAATAATCAAGGCCTTCCCTGAAAAAGACGTCATCTGGATGGTAGAATATGTTGCCAAAACATGTATATATTGTTCAGCATTAATGGTGCCTTCACAGATGTGCACATCACGCAGCCCTATACCATTATGAATACTGGCTTTTGAACTGTGCACTGATAACAAGCTTAGTGGTCTTTAGCCCAGAGGACACAGTGTCCATGATTTCCAAAAAGAATTTCAAATGTTGATTCGTCAGACCACAGGACACTTTTCCACTTCCACTCAATCCATTTAAATGAGCTCGGGCCCAGAGAAGTTGGCAGCATTTCTGGATCCTGTTTATATTTGGTTTCTTCTTTGTGTTTAGAGTTTTAACTTGCATTTGTGGAAGCAACGACAAACTTTTCTCAGACAGTGTTTTTCAGAAGTATTTCTGAGCCCATGCAGTGATTTCCACTACAGAATCATGTCAGTTTTTAATGCAGTGCCGTCTGAGGCCCCGAAGATAATGGCCAGCAAAAATGCTTTGCTATTTTATGTTAAGAAACATTATTCTTGAATTGTTGCACTATTTGGTTGTGCAGTCTTTCACAGAGCGGTGAACCCCTCCTCATCTTCACTTCTGAAAGACTCAGCCTGGTATGCTTTTTTATACCCAATCATGTTACTGACCTGTTGCCAATCAATGACCATGTATTTTTTTAGTGTTACACAACTTTACCAGCCTTTTGTTGCTCTGTCCCAACTTTTTTGTAATGTGTTGCTGGCATAAAATTCAAAATGGGCATATATTTTTCAAAAAACAATCAAATTTCTCAGTTTCAACATTTTATTGAAACATTTTATTTGTTGTCTTTATACTAGTTTTGATGAAATATAGGGTTTAAATGATTTGCAACTTATTGCATTTTGTTCTTATTTACATTTTGCACAGCGTCACAACTTTTTTGGAAATAGGATTGTATTTTAATTTTCTATTAATTTCACAATGTACTGCACTACAGCCCCCAGCATGCACCGCAACATGATGTGCTCTGACTCTCACACCCCAACAACTGTCTATGGGCAGCAGTTACACCTCAGTTATGCACAATTCTACACACTGATAGCTCAGAAATTGAGCTCAAGTCTTAATGAACTTTTAGCAAAGAAAGGATGCTAGGTGTCTAATTCAAGCAGATAGGTAGGTTTAAGTAACCGAACACCTGGGGATATTTAAATTTGGAATATTTTAAGTGTCCATGTAATATTTCAGGGCCTACTACAAGAGTTTATATTTTACTGTTGAAGTTTTTGCATATTTTGAATAAACAATGGCCAGTTTGGGTTATTGCACAACATTAATTAAAAATGAAACAAAAATATTTTTTTCTCTGGCCCACAGATTTGAGATTTTCTAAGATGGCCCTTTCACTGGTTGAGTTTGACACCCTTGACATAGCAGATAGTACAAAGCTCAGCTATACTGCACTGAATGCATTGCAGTGATTGTACAGTCTATAGATTTAATGGAATAAAACTTTACTTCATTAACCATCATCTGGTGAACCGTCATCTGTCTTGGTTTTTTTCAGCTGAAAAAACTCTTTACAAACTTGCTGTTTTACGAGCTAAAGACAGAAGGAGAAAAAGACTAGGCAAACTTTAGCTGAGGTAACAGACCATCACGGTTGTCTGTTTGTCTAAAAGGCTTTAAACCGACAGCCTTTCTCTGTGTAAATTTCAAGCTTCATGTCATCTGCTATGGATTTTTGTGGTCTGGTTCAATGCTTTGCAGAAGCAGCAAAATGCTGACGGGCACCAAGGAGCCCAGATAAACTGAGGAGAGCCAGAAGTCGAATCTTGGCAATGGTGTGTGCACCTTCCTTAAAAACTATTAGAAACAGCTCAATTTTTGGATGTTGAGTGGCAGGTTGGGTCTGGTGTTGAACTGTGTTGGGCAACTGTGTGCAGGTAAATGTAGTTGTTGATTAGGCTACAGAAACAAGAACCTGAATTTTAATTCTCATCAACTAATAACACTCAAGACCCGGGTTGAAAAGTGACAGATTTTAGACTCCCCCGTTTTTGTTCTTTCCTCTCCATCTTGCTTGTTCTCTCCCTTTTCTGGCTGAGAGTTTCACAGCCCCTGCTGAATGAGGTGCACTTTAAAGGCTCTTCCAGGTTACAGATGGAGATAAAAGAGCCAGAACTGCTGCTACTGCTGCTGAGAGGCAGCTGATGATTTCTTTAATAATCACCCCATCATCCTGTGAGGCTGATGATATTCAGAGAGAGACAGACAGAGAGAGAGAGGGAGAGAGAGAGAGAGAGAGAGAGAGAGAGAGAGAGAGAGAGAGAGAGAGAGAGAGAGAGAAATGACAGAGAGGAGTAGAGTGGAAAAATGGAGATAAAGAAAATGAGGGAGAGGGAGAGAAAGAAAAAAGAATGATGGGAAGAGCAAAGCATCTGAGAGAGCAACTGTGAGAGAAACAAAGAGAGAAAAGAGAGAGAACAAGAGAGAGGAGGAGGAGGAGAAAAATGAAATGAAGAGGAAGAGAAAAATATAGAGGAAGAGAGAAAGAAAATGGTAAAAAAGACAGAGAAACAGAAAGAGTGCAGGAGAGAAAAATCAAGTGAGAGAGAGAGGAAAAGGAGAAAAACTGAGAGACAGAGGAAGAGAAAGAGGGAGAGGGGAGAGAGAAAAAGAAAATAAAAACAAACTGAAAAAGCATGTGAGAGAGAAAACAAAAAGGTAGAGAGAGAGCTGATTTATAATATGAACTGGACACAGGCAACTCTCCTTCACTGTTCGATTGTGCAAATGTGAGAAAAAAAAAGCATGAGAGAGAGAGAGAGAGAGAGAGAGAGAGAGAGAGAGAGAGAGAGAGAGAGAGAGAGAGAGAGAGAAAGAGAGATCTGTGGGAGTCCTAATCCTCAGCATTATCTGTGACAGCACTCCAAGCCTTGTAGAGAAGGATAGAGCAGACAGAGGAGAGAGAGAGAGAGAGAGAGAGAGAGAGAGAGAGAGAGAGAGAGAGAGAGAGAGAGAGAGAGGGAGAGAGAGAGAGAGAAAGAGAACGGGAGAGAGTGAGAGACATGGAGAGAAACAGAGAGAGAGAGAGAGAGAGAGAGAGAGAGAGAGGGAGATGTAAGTAGAAACAAAAGGAAGCAGATAGAGGTTTTCTGTCTCACTCCAGGCTATGAAATGGTTAGACTGTACCTAGATGGTACATCATTATTGGGTCCTCCATCTCTACTCTGGTTAATAAAGAAAAGCAGAAGTAAATAACCAATTAAAATACAATAAATAACTAGACTAATGAATATACACACCCAGCCTGTGTCTCAGTTCAGATCCTATGCACTGTATTCTTACACTGTGCATGTACTCTTCATCTACAGCCTGGACTTATGTGTAGAGTGGTATCATTTATAATCAGACACTCTGAACTAAATATAAATGACACATTACTTCACAGTACATTGTCATTGAATCATATCTAAGTAAGCAGGTCAGCAGAGAACTGGCTTCTCCAATATCATCACATGACAGGAATTAAGTTAAAATATCTACGTTTAGTGTAAAACCCACAACATACCAACTAAAAACATCATCTGGCTGTTTGTTTTAAACCAGGGCCGAATGCTAATGTGCACCAGCTTGGCACTAACAACAAAGAAAACCACATTAGCAGTGTGCTACTGGATGAGCAACGGTTACTTATAATGCACATTAAAAGGTTCCAAGGTTCCAAGGTTGCAATGTAACGTTAAGAACATACAGAGCTAGTTAATAAAATGAAAAAGTTAAATGACTGGAATATTTTATGCCCTTTCGCAGAAGCTCATTTGCAACTGAATGTGGCAAAAAAAAAACAGCTCTTATAATCAATTCAAGTGAGTGTGTTGGGTTGAGTTGAACATGTCTGAAAACTGATGACATTCAGTTCAATCAGGAACCACACATGTTAGGATTGGCTTTTGAACCATCTTTTGGTGTTCTGTGCTACGTGTTTATGAAGCTAAACTGTGCTTTTTGAATGTTATTAGAATTATTCAGCACATAACGTGGACATGAACATTGCTATGATGCTACAGAAAGGCTTCAATTCAGAACCTTGGAATTGAAAAGAAATGGTACAAAAGAACAGACAAAACCCGCTGCGTGGAAGTGTCTGCACAGGGACATGAATGGAACTGATAAATCCCCAAAGTTTTGGCCAGCTTAGCTTTCTTTAGATCTCAAACGCACGCCCCACACACACATGCTGAGGCTATATTACTCATGACCTCATTCATAACTAAACAAAAGGGTCTGTCGTGGTCATTTATTTTGTCTAACAGCAGTTAAAAGTACTGAGACGTAGTGGGAAATATCGACCCCATTTACACAGCAGAACACACAATGGTAGAATACAGAATTACGCCTTTTTCTCGCTCTGTATTCGAAGCCCTCAGAGATGGGAGTTTGAGCGGCAGTTTGTCTGAAACAAAGCCATCTGTTATGATTATGAGGGGCCTGAAGGTGGAAGTGGTGACTGGAGCACTGCCCTAATGGAATTACTGGAGTATGTAATCTAGTCAGGCAGCCGCAGGGTCAGCCCCACCATCCTTCTCTCAGGACCCCCATTTACCTTTATTCAGAAATATCACCTGACAGCTGTGCGCCGTATGAGCGGCTACATGCATACATTACAGTCATGGAGCTCAGTGTGGCAGTACAGGAGGAGAACAGACAGCTGGATATTAACTGCATAAATCAGTCACACTTTCCTGTGAATATATCAACAACTAAAGGGAGTTTTCCATTTAATTAACCCTTTTAAGTCTTAGGAGAGTTGTCACTGCGGTTTGGTAATGTTATTTACATGTAATTGTCTTATTACATGATTATGCTAGTTACACATAAAGCACATTTACATTCGATTTATATTCTGTAAAATTTCAACTTGTCATGATATTCTGTTCAACATCAATAAATGACAAACACGGCAAAATTACAAAGGATGGATCTGTAGGAATTATAGGACTGTTAGGAATTATACCTTTAATCATATAGAACCTTTACATTATGCAGGGGTTCTTAAAACTTCATAAAGTTTCTTCATGCTTCATGCACATATCACTTACAAGGGAACATAAATATGATCCCAGAGTTCTTCTTTTCCTTCTGTTTTAGAAACAGCCATACATTCTCAAAGTCCTATATTCCCTCATTGAAAATGTCATTGGAAGTAGCTTTATGTGCCCATATTACCCCATCACATTTTCCCAACATGGTAATAAGAGTAATGTCAATACTTTTGGAATATATATGAACGTACATATTCCAATGTTATATGTTCTGTAGATAAAATCTGAAACTGTGTTTGTGTACATGCTAATTCTCTTATTAAAACAAACTCTGAGCAAACATTCAGTGACTATCATTGAGAATATATTCCTCAATGGGCAAGTTTTATTTAAACATCTCAGCATCAACAAAATTGCAAAACATTACCAAAGTTCTCTTGGCAAGCTAATTAGTTCACTGAGGCTAGTCTAGCTGAGGCAATGTTTGTTCCTACTGAAAAATCTGCTCCTTGTTGATCCATGTATGATCTTGATGAACCTATATTGTTAACCAGGACCATGAGGACCCTTTCATATGTTCCCTTAATGTGCTGCATTCAAACTAGACTGATGCAAATCTAAATATAAATCAAAATAAAATATATCACTGCTGTCGGAAGAAAACCTCGTATCTCCATTTTTGACGTCTTTAGGTTTTTGACATAATTTGAAAATGCATGTTACCCTTTACATCGTGTGTAAATGTCATGATGAAGGGACTAAAAGAAATGATCTAAAATGACTTGGAAAAAAGTCTGGCTCCATTGATTTACATTAAAGTAGGTTTTTTCCATCTCATGTAAACTTACCATTTTGGAGATACAAGGTTTTCTTCAGATATTCTCTTCTACAAATGTAGAATGGACTGAAAATTTAGAATCCGGAAATGTGATAGGCTTTCTTCACTTGTTTCAAATGAGCAAGAAATAATGTATATAAAATTGCAACATGTTTTTATTTAGCCTGGTGAGAACTGTGACTTCTTAAGGTGAATTTTTCAAATGACTACATCTCTTTTCTTCAACCAAGTGCAAAACATGGTATCCCCAGACTAGCACATCCAAAGTACACATCTCAATCAGACACACATACTACCTTCAAAACAAGCTAATATTGAGAAACAGCTTGAATCAGTGATGTATCTCTGTCCACTGGGCAGTAATTCATATTGGTTAATATCTAGCTCAAATATGATTTTCCTGCTTCTTTGCTGTGCTTTTTCATGTTTAACTGTGTGGGGGCTCTTTAGTGTTTAAAAAAAAAACATTTGAGTGCGCTTGAATCAAATGTCGTCTCATTTCCGTCAAAGCTGTGTCTGTACTTTCTGCTGAGTTAATGGATGAATCAGCCATACATGGGGAGCTAAAGAACACTTTGATTAAACAGTGAAGAGCTCGTCAGACGCCAATTATGCTTAAATTAGACTGTTTAACTGTTCACACTCCAGGCTTTCTTCTTTGGCTAAATCTAAGGCTGGCTTTCATTTTCATTTAAAATTACTTGGACATTTCACTTGCATTGCACCAAGGAAAGCTGAAACTCAGCTGCCACAGCTGAGCTGTAAGCTGTAACTGTCTCAATGTTAGGAAGCCAGTTTCAAAAAACAGCCAATCAAAACACAGATAATGTGCCATGTGCTCTTGTCATATGATACAATTTCAAGGTGCCTATTTGCTGATAAACAGTTAAATAGCAATCTAGCAAGTTAACTATCTTTTACATGAGCTACTCGGTCTGTTTGAACTGCTGTTTAAGCTACGGTTGTGATGGTTCGACAGAATTCAGACGCTCGCGGACAAAAAAGGCAAACAGGGTTTTATTACACAGTTCGGCAAAGGTGTGTTCAAAAACAAGCGTGGGTCGTAGCCAAAAAACACCAGAGAATCACTGTAGTGATCATAACACAAAGCAGCCAAAACAAAAGGGATGAGCAGATATTGTGGTCGAAGAATCAAGCCAAAAAGGTCAAACACACAGGTCCAAAAACAAGCCGGCAACAGTACAAAAAGGGATAAGCAAAAGACAAGGTCAGGTAATCAAAGAAATGGTCATAACAGGCAAAATCAAACAGCTTTGTAAACGCTCAGTAAGTTCAGAAAGAAGCCATACCTCGTAATGACTATTACTAAAGCCCGGGCTTAAATACTAAACTGAATGGATCATATGACAACAAACACAGGTTCAAGTAATCAACATTCAGGAGATTGCGAACGCTGATAGGTGCGCGAGCGATTGTCCAAATCATGTGACCTCCCGAAGTATTGTGGTTCATTCTGGACTCCGAGTCCGAAGGAAGTTGCTCAGACATGTGATCTCCTGACGCATTCTGGGAAATGCAGTCCGATTCAGCCTGAGGCGTGACAACGGTACTTCGGGGTTCTGGAGGGGTCTGGGACCTAATTAACCAGAATGTCTCAAAATCAAAATGTATATATATATACACACACCTTTAACCTCATATTCTAATTCAACATGCCAGACTTTCCAGAACTTTCCAGAAAACCAAAATGGTTTAACTGTCCAGTTACTCACAGACTCTACTCTAGTAAGGCCCCTCAGGCTATGGCGTTCTTGCTAAAGCATTACATTCATTAAGAGACTGTTGTATCTCTGACACAGTGCGAACAGCCTTCAGCAGCACGCCATGACTAATTGAGAACATTTAATATTAGGGAAAAAAAAGTTGTTATTCAGCCAGTGAACAGAAAGAGCAATTTCCCCAAGCATTTATTACGAAGTTTTTTAGAGATGAACTGAAACATCAAACTCACTATATACAGCAAATCATGATACGAAGTCTGATTTATCAGAATTATTGTACTATTTAAATGTAATTGAGCATTCACATGTATAATTACATTCAATTTACATCCTACATGACTGCGCAAAAGTCAGATACCACCCTTTACTTATTTCATTTCCAGTCAAAATGGCCATTAAGTGCAAGTTATTCATTTTTGAGGAGACATTTCTGAGGAAAGTAGTTTGAAGATAATCTACTTGCATAAGGAAGCGAAAGTCAAAGGACAATAAATGAAAAAAGGGAGTTAAAAATATCAAAAGACACAAGAAATGAGACCCTAACAATTGTATAACATCTTGTACACCACCAATGTGATAAACAGAACTTTGTCAACAAATATTGCCCTTCTTCATCTCATTGTTACATATAAGAGAATCCTAAGGAACTATTGAGGAGGCAAAAAGTAATTTTTAAATGGTTACACCTACAGCAGAGCTTCAATATCACATACCAATGACAGACTACACAGACAAGCCCTGAGAACACATTCCTATTATTTGTAACATAGTAAGAGGTGTTTTTCTATCAGCTTGCTGATATCAGGAGTAGCTAACATGTCTCCCTCCTGATTCCATCACTGTATGAAGAAGAAACGGTCTGTTTCAATGGAATCATGCAGCTCATTTTCACGCCTCAGTTAGAACGTGACTGACACAATCATATCCTGATAAGGAGAATTTGCTGCATAGGAAATATGCTCAATAAAAAATATTGATATGTTGAATACTTACCCCCCCCCCAGTGTATCACCTCACAATCCCATCAAAAGCTCCTCAAAGACTCTTGTTAAAGTGTTATGGTCTGTCATGTTCCGGTTATTCAAACGTGACTAAGCTGATAGTTCCTTCAATAACCAGGCTTTTAGAATTTGAATTTGAACTGAAGTGTTCATAGAGAGATTTAAATTCTGCCAATTAAATAAAATTGATCAGAAGTGGAGAAATAATGAAGAATAATGGGAAAATATGAACTACAGGGTTTACCGCCATGTAATTAAAACTGTTTTTTAAAATGATGGCAATCAATGACATGTTGTGCATGATTATGCTGGTGACTGACATAATAGCTTTCTAGATGTTTATTTTAGCTATTTTATTAAGGCTGAAAGATACTAGACTACATATTATGTGTTGCATAATGACACCAAATGAATGCCATTACAAACAGGGAGGAAGCTGTCCTTTGTTTCATTTAATCTAGGCCTTATTCTATGATGGCATGTTGAAGTTAATATGCAGCTTTATATGCCTTATTTACTAATATTTAAAAAGAAATTCTTTATCTGATATTTGGTTGTGCACCATATATCCCAGCCCTGATGTAAATTTCTTGTATTACTTTTTTAATCTTTGGTTGTTGCTTTGAGTAAAAAAAAAAAGAGCTTCCTTTCGATGTACGAACAGTGAAATACAAAGAATAATAATAATATTTGTATCATGTGCAGAAGTGTGAATTTTGTTTTTTAAAAAAAAAGAGGCTAATAAAAATTGGCCGTCAGCCAATCTGTCTGATTGGTGCGTACTTATCATCAAGGGTGCCATTAATTATCGAGCTGACTGTACGTGTCGCATTCATTTAAAGCATGAGCCCAGAGTCGCTCATTACAAACCTATTACAGAGAAAGAATTTCGTGCATCGAGTCATAATCAACAAAACTGACGGCAGGTCCGTGCACACACATACATCATCACTCCCTCCTCAAACTGCATGCAGACACTAAAGACCTCACGCACAGCTAGAACAACACCACATCTCTGCACAGGTGTACTGTGACATTTAATTAAACAAACTCCACTCATAGTAACACAGTGTGTGACAGAGACAGTCACACAGAGGCCACTCAGAAGTTTCCTTTCTATGCAAACACAGTCACCACTGTTATGTCAAAGCCTCTTATTTTTTTACACCCTTTGAAAACAACATGCCTTTTATGCTATGTGAATATTTCATGGTGAATGGTCTAAAGGAATTTGACTCATAAGTAGTTACATTAATGTACAGTACTGTGCGAAGAGTGGAGACCACCTTTCATTTATTTAATTTCCAATCAAAATAACCATTAAGTACAAGTGAGATATTTCTGAGGAGATTAAACATCCACTTGCATAAGGAAGGAGAAAGTCAAAAGAAAATAAATGTAAAAACTGAACTTTCCAAAACTGAAGTTCAAAAAATGATTAAAAGGTTTTTGAAGTTTTCATCTTTAAGAACAAGGAGAAAACAGTTGATACAAATGTCAATAATACTAATTGACAATTAGTCAGTAACTCTAGCCCCCCTTTTTATATTTTTACATTTTATAGGCGACACACCTTAAAATGAAGGTTCTTCAAGTGCTCTTTAGTCAAGAAAATGGTTATATATAGAACGATGAACACACAAAGAAATGTTTGCATAATTAAAAGGTTCTTTGCATTGTGAAAGGGTTCTTCAGAATGATGGAGAACTTGCTGTATATGGTTTTATATACAACCTTTATGAAAATGGGTCTACATAGCACTCAAAAGGGTTCTTTTACTGTAACACGCAAGACACTGTAACAATAGAAAAACCCTTTTGAGTGCTATATAGAACCATTTTCAAAGAGTTTTTCAAAGAGATAGGACCATCTACAGCATATTCTCCATCAATCTGAAGAATGATGCAAAGAACTGTTATATCATACAAAGTATTTTTGCATGTTCTTAGTTCTATATAGAACCATTTCCTTACTAAAGAACCCTTGAAGAACCATCTTTTTGAGAGGGTATTATATTATATAGCATCTAGCTCTTACAGCATAATACCTGTTATGTTTATAAATAGTCTGGCGCTGCGTGATGTACAGACACAATTACAGGCTGTTATTAGAGTGAAACTAAATGGTATTAGAGCTGTAAAGTACAAACTTACTTTTTCAGTCTTGTTTCTCAGTTACTGCATCTCATATCAGGTGATTACATCAGCTCTTCAGAATAATAAAGCAAGCTGCACTGAAATTATAACTGCAAGTACATTATAAACAATACTTTATTATAATCACATGTAGGCCTATGGAGAGGTGCAGATACAGAGGTAAATATGCTGAGATTGTACAGAATCATGCATTTAAAATGCTGCGAAACATGTTCCTTTTGTGTTACCTGTTACTATAAAGCACAGATCTAACAAAAGGGTCTGATTTTATTCTAAGTCATATGTAATTGTGGACCACATTTATTCTATGTAAAAGGCAATTATCAGTTTCAAAAAAAACACTTGGCTAGAACATTTTTTTAAGAAATAATTATAAAAAAAATCTTGCATGTATATTAATGCATCACAGCTTTTCATACCTGTTTACATGAGTCACCACACAATAAGAAAGCTAATATTAGTTGAATGCACAAAATGTTTCCATTCAAATGTTGTCCACTACACACTGTGTACTAGCCATGATCCAAATAACATGTGGTCAACAGCAGCTCTGTGGTCAGAAACGGACCAGTGATGAACAGGGTAAAGGGGAAGCTCATAAATTGTGCATGAAAACAGTAATTGTTTCTAAACACCAAAGTGGACAGTGAGTGTGATGCACTAAATAGGAAGCAAAGGGACTTTTCTTATTTTGCCAACTTCTAAACACCACATCAGACAAGAGTATCATAATTTAAGGGCTGATGTCCTACATTTTTCACTTATCCTAAACTCTACTTACAAAGTTGGTATAGTTGTATTTTACTTATTCATAATTCATTGTTGAATTACTGTTTCCAACGTCCCTTTATCCCTAAGAATTACCCGCTTAAATAGCCAGGGCTCCATTTAAGGGGTTAATTCGAAGTGATAATGGAGGCATCTATTCTAAGGGGCAGAGTTTTATTACACACTTCTATAACCTAAGATCAGCATAGCCAGTTTGCATTAAAGTCCCTGTAGTTACTCAATAATAAGCCTAAGTATGTAATAAGACTGGGATTAAACAGGCTGCTTCTGTTACTGTGTCTTTAAGACTCATATATATAAAAGTTCTGTTCTGATTGCTCTGTATTGTGCCCTATTTGAAAAGCAGTCCATGTTGAAAGACCCTATAATTTCAGTTTAAAAGGACAGGGCTACAGTACTGTAGGCCGAATAGGTGGATGTGTGTAAATGTGTTGGTTTTTGGGACAAAACACAATAAATGTATATTAAAAATGAGCTGTTTGTAACATAGTTGTCATTAATGAACTGTACGGACTGACGAGTGAACTGCACATTTTAAACTTCTTTCAAAAAACGAGTTAAATTCCATGATATGGGCCTTTTAATTAGCTATCAGTTAGCCCTAAATCGTTTTACTGATTTGCGATGCTAAATAAATGTAGTTACATTTAATTAAGTAGTTTCAAAGTGGTTTATATTTACACTTTTTCTATTGTGCATCACATCCAAGATATTTTTTTCTTGTTTTTCTGTTTGTTTTGCTATGAAATCAAAAATCACAGATGACAAAAGTGATATTTTCTCTTCTCTTTAAAGACTGCACATGCAGATTAGCGTTTCATTAAATTCATATCATAATTAAATGTCTCCTTCTGCATGTGCAATCACAAATGTGGTGTGGATTGAAAGTTTAGAATCTGCACTTTCAGCAAAATGTCCTCCACTTCTTTCAGTGAGCTAATGAGAGAACCGCAGCTTCTAAAGGCTTAAGGAAGAATGATATAAGCAACAATAGTCTTTCTGTGAGATTCAATGCCACACACACACATTCTCGGGTGAATACGATTGTACTGTAACAGTGCAGTGGTAATGTAAGCCTTTGTGCTGTAAAACTGCACTGGTATTTCAGCACATATAGCGTGGGCTGCTTCCTTTGTACAGTCCCTGTTTGATAAAGACATCCGGCTCAAAAGCGATCCATCCGGAACTATCCCAGCATCGTCTCGGACCTAATGAAAAGCAGGAATCGATAGCGGAGGATTCATGTGCTGGAAATCAAACAGCTTTGTTGAGCCTACAGAGTGAATGTTTCAGCCTGAATTTGACACTGATGGTGCCATTTAAAGGAGAAACACAATGATCTGGGCAAAACCTGGTCAAGGAAGAAATACGGGGGGCAGCGCAGAACACAGTAATTCCACGTGTGTGTTCACTTTCATAAATGACTAAGTGACAAGGACGTATTTAAGCAGACTGTCTATTACTCTGAATCATATTGAACCACTTCGGTAGAATGATCCAAGTCAGAGTTTAAAGCATACTCTGGCCTTTTAACTGACTGTAGGATGTAGACTAAAATCCATTTGCTTTGAGTGAACCTTTAGCTTAATTATGTTTACCTTCTTAATCAAATGACCGAACATTACATTCTGTCACTACCAAAAAAATATCTAAATAGTCATTAATTGCACTTAGCATTTAAAAGCAATTTTAGAACAACTGTAGCTGCAGAGTCAATAGCAACAAATAGTGCATGAGCAGCAGGGCCTCAGGGTGGAACTACAAATTGTTTGTTTTGTAACTGCTTTCAAAAAAAAAATGTATGGTAATGTTTGAAAAGTGTGATAGTAATTTTGTTAACATGTTATTAACACATTATTACCACATTACTAATGCATTATTAATGCATTTGACAGCATTAGTGAAAACCTTTCTGAAATTAAAAAAAAAAACATTATAAATGTGACCAGAACCAGAGGGAATTTAAAAAGATGCTAAGCTGAATGCAGCCCATCAAACAATACGATTCAAAGGTGTCCTATATTGTATTTACTAATAGTTTTATATTACTTTAGTTTAAAGCTTCTATGTCTCATCTTTTATTTTGTCCCCCAATTATCTCCTCAATGTTAGTCTTCTCCAGCTTGTTGTCTGAATCTCCTCCATCATACAGCACTAACTAATAGAGGAGGGTGAAGGCACATGCTTCCTGCGAGATAAGTGACTTCATTACTGCATCTTTTCAAACACTGTAGGGAAGCCACATGTACTTGGGGAAGAGTGCTCACTGCTCAGATCTGTGTAATTAAGCCGACAGATGGCAAAGATCGACAACCTAACCTTTACACCTGTCTCATTTTTTGTTCATGCTCTATGCGATTGTGATTCACTAGAAAAAAGATATCCAACGTCTCTCATTCCACAGTGACCATTCTGTTAATCCTGGCAACACTGTATCGCCTAGGTGAAACAGGCAGGTGCAAACAACTATGAAACGCACTCTATCACCAAACCCATGCTAGACTTTTTGACCTCCTATATCAGTTTGGAAGGTGGGATCTTTCTAAGACTGCATACCATTTCCTAATGATGTGCTGTATCATAAGGTGCACTTATTTCAAGTTCAAAAGTAAAACTTCTCACCAGCCTCGTTTCACTATTGATGCTACTTCAGCCAGTAGATCAAATCCAGGACATAACTAAATTAAGAAACATTTAACATGAAAAGCTTGCACAGACATAGTTCCCTATTCATTTATTTCAGAGAGAGAGAGAGAGAGAGAGAGAGAGAGAGAGAGTGTGTCACTGTAATGCACATTTGCTTTAATGGCTCCATTTCCATAATGGCAGCATGACTACAATCCTGGCTCATCAATTAGACTCTGATCAGGCCAAGCTTTTGTTGTACGAGAATGAACTCCATTTAAGACTTTGACCTTAAAGACACCCAATTTGTTAGGTAAGAAGCAAAAATTACCATGGCAACAGATACATACAGGTCAAATGAAGATTTCTCAAGAGATGTGCCCTTATGTCTACCCATATAACTGTACGTGACAAAATCACATTAAAGCATCCTTTCTGTAGAGCTATCAAAGGCTTTTCATACCATCTTAAGTAAATTGCTATCAGCATAACTTACATGCTGTCGAGGACTGAAAGATGCAAGTTATGTAGATGGTTTCCTTTCCAAAGACAAATAAATATGCACCCTGACAGCATTAACTTTTGTTTTAAGTAGCCATAAACATCTGTTTTAGGGGTCCTTTAGTGGAATTATGTATTTTTTTTCTTTACTTTTTCACAGCAGGGGATTCTCAGCATCCCTCATTGCTCAGTAGCAGCTCAACACGGTTACAACATTTAACATAGAGACATTCAACGGTGTCCTAGTTTATCTGATGGGAATAATTTCTTCTTCTTCTTCTTCTTCTTCTTCTTATTATTATTATTATTATTATTATTATTATCATCATCATCATATTAAATAAAAATATCCAAGTCTATTTCCATTCCATCAGCAGAATGGCCACTAGGAGGCCTGCAGAAAAGGTCTTTAAACTTGTATGAAACTTGGTAAACTACATATACTACATTTTCATTATTTTGACTACTGCATTGATAGTTTGATTATTCAAGTAATTTTAAGTTTATTTTCAAATTTCATATTGTAAACCTGTACAAAGCCCTCCATGAAAAATCTAAATATTTATGCCATAAAGAATGTCTTAAAAATATAAAGCCAGGTTGGGCATCAACCAGTGAGAGAAATGTCCTTAATTGGTAAGAAATTCTCTGAAAATGTTTTTTTCATAAAATGCACAAAGACTATTTTCTCAGATGCATGTTTAATTGAGGAGACTTCAAACTTCAACCTCAAATAATTAATATTCCTGATAAAAACAAATTTCAAGCAATTGTTAAAGTTGGCGAATGTTCAACTTTTTTAATACGGATGTCATTATTTAATTGTTGTGGGTCTAAAGCGGCCCTTCAGTGAATAGATACACATATAGGCTCATTGCTCTTAAATCTGACATAGTGTTTAGAGGTCTAACTGTACACACTTATGGCAAATAAACAGAAAATACAGAACCCTCCTTGAACTATTAATTTACTGATGTTAACAATGCAAAGTTAAAAGACAGTGGTACTCTCATAAATGAAGCAGTTTGTGTTGGTTTATAAGAAACCGCAGAGTGAAAAGTTTTGATTCACCACTGATAAAGTAAAGCCAGGGCATTAAACGTCACCAGGCTTGAGCCAAGATAAATCACTCTCGTGTTAACCCTCTACATGGTCAGTGCCAAACAGCGGGCCCAAAGTTTTATTACACACTTCTATAACCTAAGAATAGCTCAGCCAGTTTGCAATGAGGTCCCTGTAGTCACTGAATAATAAGCCTTTTTATGTAATAAGCCTGGGATTTTAAGGGGTTAAACCTACCACTCAGAAATGATGTCAACTGTTTAAATGTTAATGGTTCAGAACGGTTGTTGTGTCCTGTTCTTGGCTTAAGAAAGAAAAGAAAGGAAAAAGTCTGTTTATTATCTCACAAACCCCTCATATAAGAACAGCTAGGGACTTTTTTGTGCAAATAAACAAACAAGTAAAGAAAGAAAAAAATAATCAATAACATGGTAAAACAATTTACCTGGGGGCATTATGTTAAATAAGTAAAAAGCATGCATAAAGGCAAAACAGGATTAGAAAGAAAAAAAAACAGAGCAAGTGACATTTGCACAGCCTTGGTGTCCTCAGCCGAAGCTCTAACCATTCAGTCCAAACATAACATGAAGCACGCACATTGTTTATAATTCAATCATCTGCTGCTGCTCCTTCTAAAGCCATAAAAATCAAAGAAAACTGAAAAAGTCACCAGAAACAGCAACACGAGAGGCCTTTCAGGGCTAAATAAAGCCGTTGTCAGTGCGTGGTCAGAGACAGGAAGAGACAGCAGGCCAGGATATGGATGGTGTAACTAAGGAAAGACATGTGAGTACACAGGAAAGCCATTACTGTAGTCTGAGAGGACTCCAGATGCTCTGTGGACTTGGGAGGGGACTGTACGAGGACCTCCCAGTTGTCTGACAGGTTTCTTACATGAGCTTTGCTCGCAGATAAAATCATGTCCCAGAGTGAAGCAGCCTGCTGAACCTCAAACTGAGATGTTCAGGTAGAGTCTATCGGTCATTAGATCTTAAAACTTAAAACCTGTATGTACTTTGTTAATTTGCATGTTTTCTTATGTTCCAAGCTCTGTGATGATCCATCAAAACCCCCTGTCCTGGTTTCTTAATGGGGCCTGGGTTCTCAATGATAGTCCACTGTAGAACCCTAACAAACTACCGGTTGAAACCCCGTTGATTCTAAACAGTAGTGGGGTTAGGGTTAGAATTTGGACAAGGGTTATGGCTAGGACCAGGGTGAGGGTTGGGTTTAGGGTTTGGGTTAAGGTTAAGATGAAGGTTAGGATTAGAGCCAGGTTTAGAGTTAAAGAAAATGATGGTTAATTTTGTAGAGTTTTAGTTAAATATAACTTGAAAGTAAATTAAGTATCTACAAAGTATTTGAAGTGGAGCCCTCATGGTTCTTGGTTTAGAAATATGGTTCTAGAGAAAAAAAAACAACTTTTTATAATATAACCACTTTACATTACGCGATGTTTTTAACTTTAAGAGATTCTTCGCACTTGCATATGTCTTTAAAGATCCATCTACTGAAAGGTTCTTCAGGGAACCAAAAGCATTTCTACAGATCACTCTAAAAAACCCTTTTAAGAGTGTAGGGGTAGGCAATATTGGGAAAATGTATCATGGTATAAATCACTACATTTTAATGTTATTTATAATTATTTTAGGCATTTACTATTTTGCTATTTTAAATCTGAATATTATACTGAATTTTAAAGAAATGGATTATTCTTGTGTAAGTAGTAATAAAATTCACAAATTTCATCTGTAAATATAACAAACTATCACTCCTAACCATCAAGCTGTTGCGAGACAATGACTAGACCTCTCCACCTCTGACAAGTGAGTAAAAGGTCCAGATTGCAGTGATACTTTATTTGGATGTAAATCACTGTAGATCACCCCAAAACCTAAATCTAACCCTCACCTTGATACTTAACTTAACCCTGGTACTAATTCTAACCCAAATCCTAATACTGTTGAGAATCAATTGATTTTCTACAGATGGTTTGTTAATGATTTGAACATCTATAGATTATCTACATAAAGTGGAACCCATAGTGTCAGAAAAACCCAAACTAGTAGTTGTTCAGGGTTTTTGCTGTAAATTTGAAACTGAGGAATAAAATGGAAAAAAATATTTCATTTTGATAATTATCATTATTGCTTTATTGCTCATGCATATAAACAACTGATCTAAGTTTGCATTAATGTATATGAGGTCTATCAAATTAACATGTTAATAATATGTTGACATGTTAAATTATGAACACCACAATTGTTTTAACACATTTCCATACTTCGACCCTTTTAAACATCTGTTGTAGTAGAGGCTGAAGCCCAGTTGCAGCATGTTGCATGTTGCTATGATAGAATCTGTGATTGTAGCCCTTTCTTTAAAATACAGCTCTTATAGCAATGCCTTTTACAGACTGCTATAGACTATGTGGGAGATGTATAAATGGCAAAATCTTTCTTTACATTTGAGTAAAAAAGACAAATGCAATTATCAAGATGAACTATGCAAAATACTGAAAAAAGCTAGTTGAATTTGGAGCTATCACAAGTTCTGCAGTTCCTGGAGCCAGTGCAATCTATTTGTTGGTTGGAGTGAAGCAAAAGCAGCAACTCTCATGGCAGAAAAGCATTTGAGTTACACTACTATGCATCACTGTCATTCATCAATTTAGGATCAATGGAGCAACCATGTGAACTGCAAGGCTAAAAATGGGCAACTTCCAGCTGAAATGTCCTCTTGAATTTCTTATGCCATGAGTGACTTCAAGCATGATCACAGTAGATTAGGTTGAGGGTCATTCATTACGTTCAAAACCATCTCTACAGTGACAGAAATGTGGAATATTTTTATGAATTCTTGGTAAGACCTGGGTCAAGCACTCAGCTCTGATGCTGATCACAGTGGTAGGATGCTAATGGCAGTGGTTTCAATTTGTCTTGTTTCCAGAGAAGTGAGGGAGAAAGCTTCATGCCGGCTGTCTCTGGTTATTTCTGACCCAGCAAGGCTTGGTCCCAGTGGGAGTGTGGGGGCGTTAGCAACGTCAGCCTCCTGGGGCCCGTATTGCGCTCTAATTGTATTGACAGCTCGCAGCATGCAGGGAGCACCAGAGTCAACCGGTGTGTGTTTCCGAGAAGCTTGCCCTTCCCCTCCTGTTTCACCAGCTGATCCTAATTGGCAGAGAAAGGCAAAGAAAAAGGAGACTGGAGAGAACACTTTGTCTCTTTCTGCACAGCTGGGGGAAAGTCAACATGGCAGGTAGCACTAGTGCAGTAACACCTGTATGCTAATGTGGTCCACAGCCTTTTGTAACTCACCGGGTGGAATAAAGTTGAGGTCTTTTACCAGAACCACTTCTTTCCACTAACATTATTTGATACCCACTGACTTTGTGCACTTTGCGTCAGCCTCTACATGGATAAGAATGCTAATGGGCTGATTTACTAATGCTCTGCACCACTACAAACCTTATTTTGTAGATAAAAAGTGGAAGTTAGGCACGGAGACTCTTTATACCCATAGGATTGAAGGGGCTGCTCTTTTGTACTTTTGCCTCATTGCATATGTAATTATAGGATTTTTCCTTCCAAAGCACAAAATATTTGGAGGAGATTATTGTAATGAACCACCTATTCTGATATTAAATGCTGACACTGCGTGATTTTTTACCTGAGAAATGTAAGAACATTTTAAACCAAATCTGAATTACATTGCAAACTAGAATATGTAATAGTATCAATAGTACAGTAGCACCTGTTTACTAAGGTAGCACTCATCTATTTTTCTTTTCATATGGGATACAGTTGAGCACTTGTCATGGCTAATACTAGTTGATAGTTATGTCTTGCATTAGTTTCCAGAAAGCTATGCACACTTCAAAGATTTGATGGTAAAGATGGGTGGTGGGAAGTGCTAATATAGTACATGGCCTTTTTAATTTCCTGGGTGGAATAAATTGGAAGCTGTTCAACTGGAGTGGAATTGAGTTTCTTCACCATAAAACTTCATAAAAACAATGACATTGGGTCATTTAATACATGCAAACTTTATGCACTTCACATCAACCTCTAGACAGCAAAAAATCACTAGTGCAGTAGAACCTGTTTGCTGATGCAGTACACAGCCATTTCTTTTTTGTGTGCAGTGTAGTTGAGATTCTTCACTATAAAGCACTTGTTGGGCCTTATGTCATTTTATACACACAGGCTTTGTGTACTTTGTGTTGACCTCTAGACAGCTAAGAACGCGTCAAATGATTTGATGGTGAAGAGACAATGTACAGCCAAGAACTAGCACAAATGGTTTCCTTTCTTTCAAGTTCAAGTTCAAGTTCACTCTGTGTCAAAACCCTGAGTGTTTTCCTTCTGGGTAGTTCACATCTGAATTGCTTAAAACTATTCAAGGCTGTCAACTTCAGATCCAAGGTTTACTGTTATGCTAACAGAGGGTGAAGCTCAAAAGGGTCAGTGTTTTTTTGAGTACTCCTGCTGAGGAAGGCAAGCTAGGTCATCCCCTCATGTAGAGTTACAGGAAGCAGATTCTTGGAAAGGGGGCAGGGGAGCTTGGAAGGGGGGCATTGGACATTGCTCGTTACCCTCCATGCATGCTGGGGCCTGGCAGCCAGGTGATGCAAACTGACGGGCAAGAGATGGAGCGGGAAACCTCCAATCCCCAGAACTCATTCCACCATGTCTGGCCCTGCCAATCATACCCATATAAACTCTCTCTTCCCTCCCAAGCTCCCCCATTCTCTCATTTAAGCAGCTGCCTGAGAAGGAGATGGAGAAATAGAACAGGGAAAAAGAGAGAGAGTTGTATGTGGGGGAAAGAGAGCAGTCAGAAAGTCAAGGCTTGGACACACCCCACTAGCTCGATCCAGATGGAGAAGCCCAGAGAGGCCCAGAAACAGATGACTACACCTGGGGGGAAAGCATGATGCTTGAGATTCAATAAAATTCTATGCAATTCAATTTTATTTGAACTGCACTTTTTATAAGAGATATTGTCCCAAAGCAGCTTTCCAGAAATGTAGGTACAAGCCCTTCAAGAGCAAATGGAAGGCAGCATTGTTTAGAAAAGCTCCTCAAGAGTATGAAGAAACACTAAAAGGAGCCAAAACCCCTTAAAAGCATAAAGGTGAACCACTGAAAGGAACCAGAACTCAACATAAACTCTCTAGGAGAAAGAAATTCTGCGAGCATGAGGAAAAACCACTGAGAAGAGCCAAGACTTAAAAGGAAAAACTCTCTAAGAGCATAAGGAAGAACTACAGAGACAGCGCTCATACAGGTCCTGGGAAACCTGAAATCACAAAGTAAAACAAATTTTTAGTGGTCTAATTTTTCACATGACCAATGACCTCATGTAGTTCACATGAGCTTGCTCTCTTTTATTTGTGCGATCAATTACCATGTGCGTCATGCCATTAGTTTTAGCCTGGACAGTGTTTTAGCTAGTAGTGTAGACTAAATATCACTCACAGTTGCACTTAATTGAGTCAGAATTGGAAAGTGTGCTTTTGACCTGCAATGGCTGGAAAATGGTGACTACAATGACTGGCTTTAACAACAAAAAAAGAAAATAAGCGTATGACGGGATGCTGCTACTGTATGAAGAAAATCGACTTTGGAAACATGGGTGAGTCGGCAGTGAAAAGCCTTATGAATGGAAGCAGACATTGTGAACTGAAGAAAAGCAAAGAAGCCAACAGTTATGTTTGGTTTTGCAGCTCAAAACTACAATAGTAAGCTGTTCAAGGGCCCGTGAATTGACCACCAGTAGTAGCACTACTGGCGACAAGACCTTGTATTTACTCAGGGGAACTGCTAACATTTCAACACCACCTTCGATGTCTTCATACATGATGAAAAGTGATTGTCTGAAATGTGTTGACTTGCACCGTATTTTATATCGATGCTTGCTCAACAGGTGTCGCTCCTTTATGATGAAAACCTAAACACAAATCACAGTATAAGCAAATGAATGTTCATTTTAGACATTGAGAAGCTGATAGAATCATGACAAGATATTATGGAGCCCTCTCAAATTTTGTCACCATACATAGTAAGAGAATGTTCCTGTGTCTGAAAAAGCTTTGGAAATATTGCCCAATGCGAAAGCCTATCTTGGAAAAATAAGTGAAAAAGAGTCGCATTATATGAGATGGTGAAAGCAATGACTAAAGAGCCAATGCGAACCTTCAAAATGAACTTTTTCCTTTCTGTAGTCAAACAAGTAGCCCCTTTCTTAACCATATTCCAGACAGACTCACCAATAATATTGTTTCTGTTTAAATATATACAATGTGTGCTGAGAGGTCTAATGCAGCAATTTAGTAAGCCACAGGCCATGAAGGAATCCTCAACTTTGGCAAAGCTGGTGAAAAGCAATCTCTCTAAAAAGGAAAACCACTGTGATGTGAAAAGAGTTGATGTTGGTTTTGTTACAGAGGATCTTCTGAAACAACTGTGACAGAATGAGAAAATTAGTGAACTGTGGGAGCTGCTGTTTAAGACAGACTGTAGAAATATCTTAAGTGCAATCATAAGAAAGATGCTTGGGAAAACAGCCATCAAGTACACACTTGTTCAGTGCTTGAGACTCATGGCCTCTAATAGGGAGAAGTGCCAAGATAACATGATGTTAAAGATCCTAGCTGATGCCAAGAGAGTGAATCCAGCTAAATGCGATGACATCCTACAACAGTTTGGCGAGCTCATTGATACCACTGCAGCTAGCATACTATTAGAGTTTGGAGACTTTCAGTTAAGTGACAGAGTGGATATTCTTTTTCTTCAGCATATGGCATCAGATACTGCAGCCTGTTGCGTCTCTCACATGGCCAAGCAAGTGTGGAGGGTGGATTTTCTATCAGTAAAGAACGTGAGGTCGAGAATCTACACAACGAGTCTTTGGTAGCACAGCACATTATTTTTGAGTATATTCGCTCTGTTGGTGAACATCAGCAAGGAACTAATTGGTTTTTATCTCTACAACAAGATAACATTACATGGCTCACCAGTACATGCAAGCAGTGTATTTCAGAAAAGAGGATGACATAAAAGAACTACCTTGATAAAATCGGCAGATGAATTTCCTGAAAACGCTGAGTCAATAGGACAGGTTACATGGATTGCCAAGTCAAATAGCATGAGAAGGACTGCAACAGAGAAACAGAGTGAATTTGATGTTAAGCGGAGGATTAAGGAGCGAGAGAAGGAATCCAGGTAGGACAGTACAAAAGCACATACAAAAATTACATTTATGATGCCACTTTTGATACACATTATGCCTCTTAAAATGTCAAGCAGTTAGCGTCTGCAGCCCTCTGTAGCCTTACAGTGGTAGCAAATACTTCTCTGTCTTTCTTTTCCATCTATAATTTTAAATCACTGGTGTATTACATTTAAATTCATTTTGCTGTGAATATTCAACACTGGAATGCTTAACTTCTGGTTTCAGAACTGGAAAAGTCTTGAAAAGTCTTTGAATTTGAAAGTAGTTAAAGTGTATGAACCCAGTGAGAAGAACCATGACTCAAAGAGGAAGAAACACTGAAAGGAACCAAGACTGAAAAGGAGAAACTCCCTAAGAACATGAGCATGAAACACTGAGAAGAACCATGATTCAAAAGTAGAACCCATCCTCATCTAGGCTATCTAAGTAGGACAAGTTCACAACTAAGATTCATCAGAAGAACTTGGGAGATTCAAGGGTGGTGGTAGGAAAGACAATGAAACAGGATGTCAGATATGAGGAAATGTTAGAACTTCCAACAACAGGTTCATCATATCTGACCACTCCAACGTTTACAAATGTTAAAAACAGTGTGACTGAAGACTGTGTGCTGCAGATGAATTCAGACCAAATCTGAATTTTCTGACTCATTCACAACTCTCAAATAAGAAAGAAGATAGAAATAAGAGAGAGAAGGAAAAGGTCAAGAACATTCTTCTGTAGAAAGTCTTTAAAAAAATACTTTGAGATATCTTAGAGTAAAAGGAAAGCCACAGAGGGGGAGGGACAGCCAGACGTTTTAATAAAGAAGCTGAAAAGGACAAACGATGGCATCCAAAAGTTCGGGAGAGTGTTTTCAGTGGAACCGTGCTCCAGACAATGGAGCTGTGATATGAAATACAGATCATACAGGGGTAAAGTTCATGAGCCAGTGACCATCATTAAAAGTGAGTCAAAGATCACTTATTGTACTTACTGGCAGATTACTGATTGTGCCGGACATATACAGGATGTTAGACACCAGAGCATGGGTAAATGCTGTCTCTCACAGCCCTTTCTAGTTCTAGCTATTGACTAGGTAAGAATGAGTCACAAACTCCAAAGTACTAGTTAATAGTTTGGGGTAAAATGATGGTAAGTTCCAAGACAGTGTAAGTAAATTGCAATACAAATACAATGCCCAAAGTGCTGTGTAATTATTTGCAGTAATGAAAATGACTAACAGGCTCTAGTAAGTTGATGAGGGATATCATAAAATACATTTTAATTGTTTGGAGTAACTACATGGTCAGCACAAACACACTAAATGTCAATGTAATGTCACATGTCTGAGTAGGAAAGGAAGTTGGAAACAACTCCAAGTACCAGGTAAGATATATACTGTGTGAAACGAGGGCACAAAATGTATGTGATAAAGAATCCATAAAATCATAATAATCATTGCTTTCTTTTGCAGCCCAGATTCACTTTTGTTTATAAGTAACATACATATACATACTATATAAACTCTTTGTATTTTGTTTGTGTCCAGCCATTTTATTTACCCTATTAATTATATAGTACTGAGGGGACTGTACATCTGTCTTTCCCAGTTGATAGTTACATCTTGTTGGGCATTTCATGGTGATTTAGTTAGACTTATTTTGGATCTTAGCATCACGTTACTTAAATTATTACCTAGTACTTTGGAACTTGTACCTCACACTTACTTGATTAGAACTTGAGAGACTGCAAAAGAAGGCGTTTCCAAACACGGTGGATATGGCTGCTTTCAGCTTATTCCACTCAAAACAACATTATATACCAATCTTTCCTCCAAGGATTGGGTGAGTTGAAAAAATGTTCAACTTCATAGAATAAGCTCTGCTCTGCGTCACTGTTAATGGGATAACCAATCAGAGAAGAGGGCAGGTAAAACTGAACTGGAGAGTGCATGTGGGGTTGTACGTTAGGACAGATTCACTTGCATATGTATCATCCTCTACATTTCTATCGTTGAGGGTTGCTAAAATACAAACAATAAGGTTTCCTCACCACCGTAGCTTGGCGAGTAGTTTACTTTAATGTAGAACAACAATGTTTCATCACTTTACTTGCTGGTTGTGGTGTTCAGTGCACTTACTAAATGTTGTCAATGTTCAAGTGGGCCGAGTAGAAACAATGAAGTCTGCTGGACCTTCTCTCTCATCTTTCTCCTCCAAAAACTAGCGCAATAATGCTAGTTTCTGTAGTCTATGTGATGCGGTGTCAAACTTATCACCCATAAATATCTACTCTGCTCCTTCTGGATTCCGTGTGGATCAGATGCAAATTTTTTTGCAGAATAGGTTCTGCCATCTCATTGCAGCCTAAAACAGGTCAGTATGAGCATAAAGCTAAGGCGAGCTTACACAAAGAAAAGAGCTAGCAGTTCAAGAGGCTGGTAGTCATGGAGCTCATTATTGCTCATGATGGTTAAAAGTGCGAGAAAGAGGCAGCCAGCACTGCTAATGTCGATATTCCCTTGTTATAAGTCATTGTATGTTGGCACTTTTCTGGTAAGAACCCTTTCACAATTGTCTCACAGACTCACCAGCTTTTATGCAATATGCAAACAGAAGAGGTGTCGTGCTGCTATGTTAGGGCGCTGTTGGCATTAGCACATTGCTAATGGTGCTGTCACTGAATTCCAGCTGTCCTTCAGTGAGGTTAGGCAGCCACTAGCCCTCTTTTTCCCGCCACCGCACATATACACTGACACGATAATTGCCTTTAGCTGGCACAAATGTCCAGATCGAACAGCAAAAAGGGTGCATTCTGACATCGCAGTAGTGTTTATGCAATGTTTACGCATGCTGGGATTTCAGTGGACGATGGGTCATTATTTCACTGAGCCACTGACATGAATAAGAACAGGCTGAAAGTGGGAAAATTGGGCTACTATTATGGATTCTAGTCTGAACCATTCACCCCCTCTCTCACCCCCTATGTGATGCCATTTTGTAATCCTACTTGTAAATCTGCATGAGTGTTAAAATGCTTTTGCAGACACAGACAACCAAATAGCTCCAGGAATGCAATGAAACACTGTTTACTAGGCTGTGTTGCAAGTACTTTTGAAGATCTGATGCTTCGGCTTTAACACCGATTCATATTTTAGCAATTAACACATAGGTTTGTAAGACATTTTGTAGCCAAAACCCAAACCTAACTTCTTATCCCTTGAAAACAAAAGAATCAGGTTGTCAGGCCTTTCAAAACAGAACTTCCACACTTTAGAGAAGACATTTAAAGAAGACAACTCACTATAGCACAACAAAAACTTGTACGTGTGGGTGTGAGAACACCAGGAATGTAATTAAACAGATTTCACCAGACTTTGCTGCATGTACCCCAGGGAACACCATGCTACTTTTCAGTATCTAATGTTACTGTCAGAAAAGTGATGGTACTTGATTCATAATTCAGCAACCAGCACATAGCACAGCTAAAAGACTTTTTTGCTTAAACCAAAAATCACCTCAGAGCACTTTGCAAACATATACAAACTTCAAATCCAGAAATGTTGTGACAGTACGTGAAATGCTACTCAAAATAGAAAGCAGTCATTAGCAAATTCTTTGTCCTGTATTAAATTAAATTAACACGATATTTGATAGTTTGCTTGTTGATCATCATTGTTTTGTGCTCATTTCCTGCAATGCATTCCAAAAACACTGAAACAAAAGCATGTTTACCACTGTGCTACATCACCCTCTCTTTTAGCAAAATACTTAATCACTTTGAGGCCAAATACACCAATTGATCCAGTTTTGAAAGCAGAATTTTTGCCATTCTTCTGTTATAGTCTTCATGTGCACAAATGTAGAGGACAAGTTCACCACACATTTTTAATGGGAGACAGTTCTGGACTGCAGGCAAGCTAGTCTACCAGCCTTAAAAATAAGGCTTTTTATTGTCATGTTGAAATAAGCATGAACATCCCTGAAAAAGATGTCATCTAGAAGGCAGAATATGTTGCTCAGAAATGTGTACATATCTATCAGCGTTAATGGTGACTTCACAAATGTGCAAGTTACCCATGATATGGGCACTAACACACCCCAATACCATGACAGATGCTCGCTTTTGAACTTTACGCTGGTAACATTCTGAATAGTCCTTTTCTTCTTTGGCCCAGAGAACTTTGTGGAAGCAGTGGTGAACAGTGTTTATTGACAATGGTTTGTCAAAGGATTCCTGTGTCCTTGTGGTGCTATCTATCACAGAAGATTATAATCTTTTAAGGCAGTGCTATCTAAGGAATCGAAAGTCATTTAGTTGTGTTCTTCGGCTTAACCCTTTATGCTCAGAGGTTGGTCTGGATTCCCTAAATCTTTGATATTATACACAGTAGAGGGTGACCTGCCTAGAATACTTGCAGGTGCTCATTTAGAAATGTTGTCCTTAAAGTGTTATTATTATTATTATTATGGATTATTTACTGACATATTTTGGCAATGTGGTGAGTCTCAACCCATCCATGCTCATAAAGGACTAGGCCTTTCCTGGAGGCTCCTTTTATACCCAAGCATAATCGCTGTTTAACCCCTTAAAAGGCCAAGGTTTTATTACACATTTCTATAACCTAGAAATAGCTCAGCCCATTTGCATTAAAGTCCCTGTAGTTACTGAACAATAGGTCTTAGTATGTAATCAGCCAGGGGTTAATCCCAAATTTCAACTATCCAAAAGTTTTGGAACATGTTGCAAGCATCAATTTCAGAATGAGTTCAGGATGTTTTTAAAACATTAAGTTCATTAAATATGTTGTCTTTATACTATTTTTATGTAAATAAAGGTCAAAGAGGATTAACAAATCACTGCTTTTTGTTTTTGTTTGTACTTCACATGCTGTCTCGACTATTTTGGAATTGAAGTTTGTGGTTTTGGTATGGAATTTTATACTCTTTTGAAGATACAGACAATGAAATAACACTAGACTACACTAAGTACCCTACAGAACAACATGCTACTTTTAAATAGAACAAAATTAGACCACTGTGTTGCTTAAACCCACATAAACACCTTACCTCCAGTTCAAAAGCCTTTCACAAACATCTCCAGGCATGGACCAATTAGAGAAGATGGCTAACTATAGCAAGAATTAGCAGCTATTCACAAGATTCACACAGCCTGACTGACTCAACCTGCCAAAACACTCTACTCAGTATAGACAGCCACATTAGAGCTGTCTGACCTCATTACCTTACTTTCTCAACTCCGTACCTCATGCTGTCCCAGGCCAATGGGCACCAGCACGTCCTGCCACATTTCTTTTAGATGAACCTCCAATGCATCATTAGCTTAACAGCTAACACAATAACTATTATACAGAATGGGAGAATGATAAAGAGAAATCCTTTTGTGAGCTGGATCCAAGATAGAGCAATTTGCATTGTAGAGAGACAGGAATAAAACAGGACCAAAAGGTGGCAAAAGACAGGATTAGTGCTACAAGAGGAAGAAAGTGAAGAGACAGAGTAGGGGAGAGAGAGGAAAGGGGTTTAAATGGGGAACTAGGGCATGCTAAATAAAACTCTGGCAGTGTGTTTTCACTGGAGTGAGTGTAAGGTCAACCCCTGCCTTGATTCCAGGTGATTATGTGGCTTTACACAAAATCATATTTATTTGTATTATTTAAAACTACATTGTAAAGCAATGACTTTTAAAGTATGTTTTAGTAAATCTTACTTGCAAAATAAACTAACTAGCAATCAAATATAGGAATCAGTACAGCTAATGTTAAAATCAATCAGAGCCATTGCACAAGCACTGGGCATAGCCAATTTGAAATGTCCTAAAAAAGAAAGAAACCACTGGTGTACTAACAACCAGACCTCAAACAAGTAGGTTAAGGAGAACAATAGCAGTTGATGACAGAAGCATCGTGAGAACTGTGAAGAACAACCCAAAAACAACAGTCAGTGACATTACCAAAGACCTCTACAAGGCAGGGGTGAAGGTATCACAAACCGTCATTTGAAGAAGCCTTAGAGAGCCAAAATATACAGACCATATCATAAGATGTAAACCACTCATCAGCATTAAGAAGTCATAAGAAATAACCCAGAAATGAAACACACAGATGAGCCACAGAAGTTCTGGAGTTTCATGGACTGATGAGACCATGATTAACCTCTACCAAAGTGACGGAATGATCAAAGTATGGGGGAAAGAAAGGATTTACTCATGATCCAAAGCATTAAGCTCATCAGTGAAGCATGGTGGAGATAGTATCATGGCTTGAATTTGCATCGCTGCTTCTGGAACAGGTTTACTCATTCTTACTGATGATGTAACTCATGATGGTAGCAGCAGAATGAATTCAGAATTCTACACACACACACACACACACACACACACACACACACACACACACATATATATATGTGAACCAAAACACACTACCAAGGCCATGACCCAAAACACAGTAAAGACAGCTAGAGAGAGCTGTGTGATTTCCCAAAAAACATAACAAAAGCCTGAAAGGGTATGAGATTGACCCCTGACCTTGATGTTAACTGATGACAGCAGAGCTAATGAAAGGGGTTTGATTGAAAATACAAAAGGACAACTGCAATAAAACAAATGGTAATAATAAAAGTGAAAGAGGTAAGTTTGTTATGAAGTTACATAGACCAGTTTCTCAACTTGTGGGCTGCAGACTACCAGTGGGCCGTGAAGCACCCTCTAGTTTAATCATATTTAACTTGATTATTAAAAATATGAGAATCAAACATTTGCCAACTATAACCAATATAAATATTAATATAGACATACAAATAAAAACACTGCAGGAGTAGACTAAATAAACGTCATCAGTTTGAGACAACGCAGACAGATAGTGGGCCAGAGATGGAGAAATTTCTCAGGCCACTGTCACATCTGCCTTGCTTGGCGTGGACCTATAACACCTTTTTCTTTACTTTGCTCCATTTTGACATGTGTGAATACTCCATATTTGGGTCCACAACAGACAGCTAAACTGGTCTGGCAAAATCCTATGGGTCTCAGTCCACTTCCAAGCGAACCTGGTTCAGTTTACTGCTATTGTAACACATTTTATGATGAAACATGAATTCATCAATAGAGCTGAATTTCCTCCTTTTCTAGCAGCACGTTGACACTGTATTGTCAGCATAATCTGCCAGTTTTACCATCCGACTCTTACGAATTAACTTGCTATCATATTGTTCAAGGTACAGCTGCTGTTTAAAGCAGCTGATGGGCTGTAAAATAATAGTGAAGATCCTCGTTTGATTTTGGCTCATGGATCGCCGAGCCTATTTTTGGCTGAGCATCAGCAACTCAATTTGATAAGCCAATGACAAAGAAGCAGATATCAAGTAAACAGGGGTGTAAAAAGTACTGAGAATCCCTACTTAAGTACAAGGACTGTTACTGTAATGATAATTTACTCAAGTACAAGTAAAAGTATTGGTAAATAAAATTATTCAACTAAAAGTAAATAAGCAGTTAAGTAAGTACTCAAGTTACTTTTTTGTATTTCTGCTGTCACATCCTGAAAATATCTCTGAGCGGCTACATGACTGGAAATAATCTGTTCTGAAAAACACTAAAGCAAAACATGATAATGTGTAAGTTCTGAGAGCTGAGACTGATCACAGTTCGCTCTGCTAGTGCACATTTACACACCTTTCTGTGAAGGTTTACATTAAACTGCATGCATTTCATGGTTAGATGATTATATAAGACTTCCTAGTTTATCTGTTTTAATAAAGTATTTTAGAATCCCTGAAAGACTGTGCAGAGGCTGAAACTGTTTAATTAAGTTCATTTAAGAGAAACAAAAAACAGAGAGACAGGAAGGGGAGGGCAGAGAGAGAGGAAGAGAGAGAGAGGCAGAGACAGAGAGAGAGAGAGAAGAAGAAGAAGAAGAAGAAGAAGAAGAAGAAGAAGAAGAAGAAGAAGGAGAGAGAGAGAGAGAGAGAGAGAGAGAGAGAGGAAAAAAGAGTTAGAAAGAGGAGGGAGAAAGAGGAACAGAGAGAAAGACAGAGAGAAAGAGAGACAAA
This sequence comes from Colossoma macropomum, assembly GCF_904425465.1. Classification (NCBI taxonomy): domain Eukaryota; kingdom Metazoa; phylum Chordata; class Actinopteri; order Characiformes; family Serrasalmidae; genus Colossoma; species Colossoma macropomum. The sequence continues at coordinate 24,538,661 of NW_023494796.1, read as the reverse complement.
AAGAGAGAGAGGAACCTCCCCCTCCTTTTTTAGGACATAACTGCAAATTTTGGTTTCTGTGACTGAAACAATCTCATCTTTTTCAGGCCCTGAATTGCTGAGAATTAGTGTCAGCATGTAGGAAAAGAAAAAGAAAATTTGCATGTAAAAAGTTGATTTTTCTGTGGGTCACTATGCTTTGTAGTTGTAAACAGGTGGGCCTTGGGGTGGACTCCTGAGAACCCCTGATGTAGATCATACCTTCTATAAAAAAAAGCCAAATTCCAATATAAGAAGACATCTGAAAAGGCTTTTTCCAACACTCCACTGTGCACCGGTTATGATGGTTGGAACCAAGAAGATTCTCTGCCAATTAATTCCTGAAGTAAAACTAAAATGCACCCAGAAGTCTGTGCAGAACTCAAGATGGACTTTTGGGGTAAAACATACCTGTAACAGCTCTGAATCAATACACAGTGAATCAAAGTATAAGTGCTTCTCGGATAAAATTATGCTTGAGTGTGCTTAAACACATTATTGGTTGTCCTCAACCATATCTTTTTTTTTTCAAAATGCTGTTCAAAGCACAGAACTAACTTTCTGAGTGATGAATACAATCTAACACAGTAACAATCTTCAGGGAGATTTTCTGTTGCATACACAGTATATGATGACCTGAGGGCTGTTCCTTTTCAAAACAGCCCTTTGCCTTTCTGTATGAGAGTGACAAAACGTATTTTCACAAAATCGCACCACAGGGGAGAATAAAACAGTTCTTCTGTTCTGTTTCATGTCACTCTCTCATGTTTTGTTGGTGCATATTTTTCCAGCTTCTGGGTGAGAGTCATATAGATGTTAGGACTGCAGTCAGTGATGATTTTGATTAACGTATAGGGAAGTAAAATAGGCAAAGTGCTGCTGTGTCCATTCAAAACACAGGCTAACAATTGGAGGTTATGCACATTACAATTTGTACAAAATAACGTGCCATGTTGCCCCATATTCAGTAATATTTGACACTATACTAGCCTTTAGAACCCTAAAATTTTGGGGATTTTTTTTGGTATTTCGGGTCAATTACAATCGCAATTATAAAGTATTTACACGAGATAGTCAAACATGCCATATGTTGATATTTTCAGGAGACCCTGGGCTACTCAGATATGCCATTGTTTGACGTGTAAATCCTAACAGAAATTTGATATCTTTATGGATTTGGGTCATTTTTGATCAAAAATTTACCTAGCGCCTGCAAAATCTTGTATTTTTTTTAAATTATAGAGATATTTAAAACAAGTGGAATTGTGTTATCTTTTCAGAAATTGTTCGTCTGGAGTGTCTGTGAGCTGAAAGTGTAATAATTTTGATGGTGATTCATTCTATTGGTTATTATGAGCAAAAATAAACAATTAGCATAAGCCAGATATGTTTTTTATTGATTTTCTGTCCTCTTGGATTTGGCTGAGTGCTAAAACTCTGATACACAGCAAGACAGGCTTTATTTTTAATTACAAGTTGAGTTGCATATTTAAAATCAGATATTTTAATACTCAAAATCATTGTAAATTGAAAGACAGAGCTAGATATGTGCTGATAAGTGGATCATGTTTGTATCTTAAACTGTTCTGAAGTTATGAAGGCTAAAAATGACCTACCATTTTACTTAAGTAAGTCATTGTTAAAAATAAGTCACTGATAAAAATATTTAACATCAGAATTTAACTTTTCTACTTTTCTTTGAGGCAAAGTCATCAGTGATGTTATGCTAACCTCATAATTAATGTTCGTTATTGGCCAATCCGCTCCAAAAGCACTTTGTTTACTGGTGATGCAGCACTGGTCTGCCTTATGGTGGTGCTGTGGCAAATTGCTTCACCCAGTTGGTCCTTCATAACCCACCAACTGTAAGTATATGTTTGGGATACTGCTAAAAAACTTTATAGTATGCCATAGCATATTTGTAAATCTGAAAACTTGCCCAGTTGCCCAAAGATTGGTGGAAAGAGTGAGTTAATCATTTCCCAAACAAAGACAAAAGATGAGCCGTGTAATATCTCAGCTAATGTGGAATACTGTATTACCAATCTAGAAAAGAGCATTTTCAGTAAGAAGAATTGTTAAACTAAACATTTTATTGCCACTGAAGCTAGCATAAGCATCGCTGTGGTAAGTTAGCAGCTCAGCCCACATGGAACCTCTCCAAAAACCTGGGAGTATTGCGCACACCGCATGAAAGCATGACCTCTACACCAAATAATGCTTTATACATCTTCAGAAAGCTCAAATGGCTTTAAATTGGGCATATTTTGGGGTGTAGATTTAATTATTTATTACCACCTTAATGCACTAGTAGAAAGTTAGCTAGCATAGTTCTCTGCATTCTAGCAACAAAAGCAAGTGACAAAGTTTTTGAACACTTTTGATCGTTGCCATTGTTGCTACCCAATTCAGGTTCCCAGTCATTTACTAACACTATTTGATCGGTAATTAACATTTATCAGCATTTTACACCAGAGGTTGATCTGTAATAAAACATTTGTATCCCCAAATAGTAGTGGGAAACCCTCAGTGCCTTTTCCTAATGATTTCTCCGAAATGAAACCAAAATTTTAAACTTGTCATTTTTAGTTAGAAACAAGAGAGTTCACATCTTCCAACATCCAATAAAAAATTGTCAAATCAGGGTTTTTTTCTCATGGTATCTGGGTAGATACAGCCAAGTAAGATTATTAGGTGAAAGAAAGTGTGGCTTCAGCATAGAAAAATTCATTGAACAGATAGCAAGCAGGAAAACCACAATCAGTACTACTGGATCAAAGGGAATAGTGGGGCACCAATAGCCATACAACTTCACTTTACAGTAGACACTAACACCCACTCTAACTATCCCAAAGCCTCACACAATAAAGCACATACAACACATATGACACATCTTAAACCAACAACAGAAGGGCATTCACAGTGTCTGGACAAAGTCCCTAGGCCAGGGTCCCAGCCAGCACCAGCACTGCCAGAGTGCCCACTCCTCAGCAGTGGGTGCCTGCACTCCTCTCCATCGATGCCAGAGCAGAGAGACTTAGCACTGTGTCCTACTGGAGGTGACAGCAGCAGCAACACTGCTACTTTCAGATGACCTCTGCTTTTTCCACCACTGAGTCCCCAACTCTCTGCTTCGGCTTCCCCACTGCAACCAGCTTCCATTTTCCTGCCAGCCTACGTTCACGATATTGATGGGTGTAGTGTCACCTCTTCCTGCAGCGCCAGCACACCAGATGCTCAGTCGCTGGCACTTGTTTAGGGGCTGCACAGCATGTATGCTCACCCTCAAGCTCCTCCGTGCAATGCTCTGCTGCTTGCTGCTGTGCTTCCACAGCTTCTCTTTCACCCGCTTCTCCGCCGTTGAGCCTTGCCATGCTGTTCCCTTCGGGGTCCTTCACTGGGGCTCTCTCTTTTTCGCCATCTTCCTTGAAGTTCATCGAAACACCATTCTACTACTTGCCGTGGTAAGGTGGGACTCTATCCCACTTCTGACACCACTGTGGTGTCTGTGTAGAATTAATAGTGGGAAACATTGTGCATCAGGCAAATCCTGTTTTATTGAACAGGCAATAAGGGGAAAACCACCGCTCAGTGCTAGTGGATCACAGGGAACAGCAAAGTGAGGTCACCAATAGCCATACAACTTCACTTCATGGTAGGCACTAACACCCATTCTAACTATCCCACAGCCCCACATAATAAAACACATGCAACACATATGACACATCTTAAACTAACACTAATAGGCAGAACATGGGCAACAGTACCTTTTTACACCAGGAGCGTAGTGGTCACATGGCCACGCCTACTAAGCTCCCATGGAAGCAAGGTGTTGATGTCTGTTACAAATTTCAAATAAAACATAGCATGTCTCTTAAATGTACAACGGACAAAAAACAATAATAATGTGCATCACTGTTAGATTTGTTTTTTTTTTTTCATTTTTGGACTGAGTTTTGACTTTTATGCCCCGAACTGAAGGCCATAGTCACGGTTCACCACTGCCAAATAGTATTTATATCTGTGTTTTGCTCTCTACTGCCCTTTACAGGATTGAAAAGAGGTTGAAAATGGAGGTTAAATGTAGAAAAACACTGAACCATCATGAAGGTTTAACATGCATGTCTGCTGAATTTACAGATTAGGTTAAGCAGCCAAGCTTGCTTTTTATGCCTGGCTTCTCTTGCTGGAGCCCAAGTACAATTGGAAGATGGAAAGGGTTTTTCTGTCAACAAAGCAGTGTTCTCGCCAGCTCAGGGCATTTTCTAGGCCACGTGGACGAGAACATAAACCCGTTGAGCTGCTCTATGGCATTGTATGGGTAGCAATTGCAGAAAAAAAAGATTTTCATATGCTGCGGATGAAGGCATGTGTTATCTCTCACCCTCTTCTGCAGTTGGGGTGGAATCTAAACAGATGGCAATTGTGCAAAGCTTAACATTTGGGCAAAACAAGGAGGAAAAGAAGAAAAAGTTCATACCACATCTGTTACATATTAATTATCTTTTTAAATTATTGAGTGATACTGTGTTTTATATTTTGTGTTACTTATATCGCTGCTGTCTGAACAAAACCTTGCACCTCCATTTTTCAGTTTTTGACATTATTTGAAAATGCCTGTTGCCCTTTACATTGTGTGTAAATTTCATGATGACTGGACCAAAAGAAATGGACTAAAACTACCTGAAAAGTCAGGCTATATTGACTTGCATTAAAAGTAAAGTCCCTCCTACTGTAAAATTGCAATTTTGGAAATGTTTTGCTCCGACAGCAGCATTTTATGTATACACTGTTTACTGATTTTAATACAAATTCATATCAAGTAAAAATTCAACTTATCTTTTCAGTGTATTAGATGGTGTTATGCTGTTTGCCTTTAAACAAAGTTTAATAAGTTTCTATGGAAGAATTTATGCCTTGATTATTTAGAGTTCATTGTTTACTTTATAAAGCATTTTGGGTGTTCTTGGACATTTTACAGGTTAGATGAAACCATACTTTGGGATTTGAGTTAGCTCTTTTCTTATGTGAACTCCATTTCAGAAACTGCATTTAATGATGAATTGCAATTTCATCATGAATTCTGAATTTTGTATATATTCATTTATTATACAACAGCTTTGAACAGGTCTCAGCTGTTTGGTTTTTAGAACCTAAATGATGTTTTATAACAATTCATTTACTTTTGAGGTTACTTGATTCACTTCTGCTACTAATGCAAGCTCGCTCAGAGCTTATGTCTCCTCCAATGCCTTCACTGTTTGCTTCAGTTTCTAAAAAAATCATCATCTGGCATGTTTCTTTGAATATTCTGCAATATCACAGAACACAGTGTCTATATCTGTCTGTACTTTTCGTGCTTAAAACTTATAATAACTCAAAAATCTGATAATGTGCAGCTAGCTCTCTTTCTCTGAAGAGTCTGAGCACTGCTGACTCATCCACATCCCTCAGCCTGCCGTGAGGCTGCAGCTTCAATAGGGAAGTGCGCTGTCTGTATTACTCACCTATATGAAAGCTCAAGTATGTGACAATTCCTGCGAGTGTGTGAGTGCTGAAGTATTTTTCTCTCTCTCTGCTCTTTCTTTACGCACCTCTATTCATACTTTTCTGACACTGAGTCACTTCAGACTGTGCCACAGAGACAGAAGGTCAAAAGGAAAAAAAAAAGAGAAGGAGCCGAGAGGACAGCAGTGAGACTGACATTTCATCACTCCAGTCTCTTTTCATCTGCTCAGGCTTTGTCCCGAAAATTCCAGAGAAATATATACATCTTTCAGCTACAGTAAACCGAGGAAGGCAATGGCACAGGTATGAAGAAGAATGCAAGTATGCCTGTTCTTCAAGACCTCACTGACCACATGACCACTGTGGTGATTGTGTACAACAACATTAAACTAGAGAGCTCTACAGCCCTGATGGATGGAGTATGTTCCAGACATGTGCCCATGAAGTAATGATACAGTAGATCATCCATTAAGTTTTGCAAGGACTAAGAGATGTATTTGTACAAATGCAGAGACAAATGCAGAGACAATCTACTGGAAAAAGTTACTCTTTGAAAAGTTATCAGGCTCTTCTAATAATATTCACAGGCTTTACGTTGAAATATTTATGAAATGATTTGCCAAAACAACAGCAATTGCAAGACTCAAATTCAAGCTACAGCTGTAGAATTGAATAAACACCACTGTTAGCTTGCACTAACATAACATTGCAGGTCCCATAAGGAATCCAAAGTAGCAGGAATTTATAGCAGCAGTACTATACATTGAAAACAATGTCACAAAGTTAAAGTCAAAGTTTCTACAAATACTGCAATTTATGTGTGACAAAAATATAAAAGAAAATCATGAACACAGCTGAATATCCTGGTTAAGGTTAAGTATACACTTGTTGACTTTACCCTGGTTCACAAGTATTAAAACAGCTTGTGGTGTTGGCATTAAAAATAATAAGAATGAAACTGAACTGGCCTTTAACTGCCTCAGGTTTGCACTTTTGGCGCAGTTTTACAGCAAATCTTATGATGCTGTATTGATGTATTACCACAAAATTGTTATAATAAATACAATGCTTTTTTATGTAATAAAAGAATGTAGCAGGATGCTATGTAAATATGTAAAACATATTTAAAGTATTATACTGGGATGAACACAATGCATTATTGTTATGATATATAGATATAAATAGATATAATATAGATAGAATTTGCTAGACCAAAGGCCTTTAAATCTGGAGCAGGAATCCAACTTCTGGTCCTGTTTTTTTTGTAATAACTGGTACCGCTGATGGATCTGATTGGCCAAACAATATCACACCTACCATTAAATACAAAATTGAAGATCAGAAACGGATCCAATCTGGTCCATATTTGAAGACCAGACCAACATACTTAATCCAGCTAATCAAAGGTTTCAGCAGGAGCATGAAAATATGTGGATCTCCAGGAACAGGGTTTATAGCATGCTGTGTTTCAAGTAAAGAAATAGGCTTGTAGATTTATCCGAGAAAGAATAATATGCCACGTCAAACGCTCATAATCACGTAGGCTGTGGAGGAAGACAGAATGTGAAGGACAGACTGGAGAGAAAAAAAAACAAGAGAGAGCCAGACAGGCAGCCAATCACACAGAAAGATCTGTGCATGAATGTCTTTGATCAAAAGAGCATTTCAATGTCATTCGATACAACATACAGACGAAAAAATAAAGGCTAGAGAAACAGACTGGGAATACAAACAGAGCATTGAAGGAGACACATTTAGAAACTGAGGGGGATACAAATGAGCATAAAAACTGAGGGTGGTGAAGGGAAAAGAGGGAAAGAGAGAATGAGGAGGATAAACAAGTGTTAGAAGAGAGAGGGGTGCCAGTCAGGTCTCTGTATGGAGTGTTAATGGTTTGCTGATTGCTGTGCTGTAACCAGCCGCTGGTAGGTAATTGCAGCCAGAGTGTATAACTGTTCTGAAATGGAGCCACACATATACACGCGCACACACACACACACACACACACACACACACACACACATATATACACACCACCACTTCTGATTCCATCACTCAGCCCCCGAAATGGCTTCTACATTATACCTTGGCTCAGAAAAGAGGGCTGCAATATTTTTTTTAGCATTTTAGCTTAGGGACCTCCATGCTTTTTTCTTTTACATGTCTATGCTGTAAATTATTATTTCACCACTGTTTGGACTCATTTGTCTAGACTGGAGCATTTCAAATCAAACTACTCTGAATGACTTTGTTCATCAATCTTAATTACGCAAAAAGTTTTAAAATTTGGTGAAATTTCCCTTTATGGTGAATGTAAAGAACATGATTAAAAAACAAAGATGAAAATCCAAAATCCATATTCAGTTCATCTCACAAAACTACCTTTTTAACAAGAGAACACAAAAATAGGAATATAAGCATCTTTCGATCTATTTTCTCCATCCATAGTATGTGGTCAGTTACCACAGACAGCAATGGAGGCATTTTCCTGTACTTCTTTAAAAACAATACAAAACTCACATTAGAAGTTAAAGGGCAAGTTTTGGATAAACCTCTCTCTGTCTCTCTCTCTATCTCCCTCTCTCTCTCTCTCTGTGCCTCTTGCTCTTTCTCTCCTTCTCGGCTGATGTTTCCTCCGTCTGTGTGAACTGTCTGAGGGTTGCCAGGCGACAGGGTTGCCTGGGAGCGAGGCTTTGATGAACAGTCACGGTGTAGCAAGGTGGAGTCCAACTGGGACGCATCCCTTTCTCTCCCTCTCTTTCCTCCTCTCTTCCTCTCTCTCTCTCTATTTCTCTCTCCCTTTCTTTCTTTCTTACTCTCTCTCTCTCTCCCTATTTCAGTCCCTCCACTGCCTCTATCTTTATGCATTTTTTTCAGTCTCTTTTACCCTCTCTCTCTCTCTCTCTCTCTCTCTCTCTCTCCCCGAGTTTTACTTCAGTCCAGCTTAGAGCAGGCAGAAACACTGCAGCTGTTGAAACAAGATGGCTGACAAAGATGCACTGGTCTATGTTTGAAGAAAAGAGAGAGAGAGACAGAGAGAGAGAGAGAAAGAGAGATAATAATAATAATAATAATAATAATAATTATTATTATTATTATTATTATAATGGGCAATAGACAATTGTTTATATGACAAATATTTTTCCAAAGTTTTGATCAGTAGTGTAAATGATGCCTCATTCAAAAAGCTGTCTGAGCTGAGTCACTCCTTATAGCTTCTATATCAATGAAAAAAGTCCTCTACAGGGAACACACTTAAAATAGCATTTCTTTGCAAATTTTATTGTACTATTTCTATTTATTTGCTGACGTTAACATATTGGAAATAAATACAACACACAAAATATAACTTGTGCCATATCTTTTGCAGAGGCCACATTTTTGTACATTAAAATGTGCAGAAATGTGTTCTCTGTAAACCTTTGCATACAACTGTATGTAAATGCACTTGTTTGTATGACATTGCAACAACAATGCTGTTCTTACAGCTGATTTTTATATATGGACTGCATGCTTATTTTCTTTATGAGGGCTGTGTATTTTGAAATGTTAACAGTGTTTATATCATCTTACTACATCATCTTTATTAAAAAGGTTCCATGTTTGGGGCGCTTTAAATAAACGTATATCTCACTCTCTGTAGTAGCTACTGCAAATGACCAATATCACTGTTTTTGACCACATTTTGCTTTGCCACATTTGTTTGCACAGTTAAAACAGTAAGAGACTGGTCTCTAATAAGGAAATCTGACCATCTAACCAAGCACTGCATCACACAGTCACACAGCTCTGAGAACACAGTGAAACATGTCTACAAAACCACTTGGTTAGGACTGCACTTGGTAAATTGCGTGTTTTCATATGCAAAGTGTCGTTTACTGGTACAGATGGTGACAAGAAAATTACAGCGGTGTAGGCTGGTACACCGTATGCCTGCCTACACACACACACACACACACACACACACACACACCACAGCCTCAGCTTCACCTGTTTCAAATGGCCCAAACTCAGAACTTTGAGAAAGGAGTGAAATATTCCATGCTGTACATGTTTATGGCATTTATATTTAATTTTTAGTTGGCAATGCATAGCTTACTAGGCCAAGATTCCTTTGTACCCATACACTGACAACTACCTTGCACCAATAGCACTGTGCAAAAGTCAGAGACCACCATTCAGTTTATTTAATTTCCAGTCAAAACAGCCATTAAGAATGAGTTATTTACTTTTCAGCATCAGGAAAAAAGAAGAAAACATATTTAACAGAAAATGACACAAAAGCCCTAAGTACAATATCAAACCAGTATTTATTTACTCACTCTTTACTTTTACTGCCACTTTAAAGCTTCTATCCTTCCAACCTTAAATTCAGAGAGTTACAACTGGGTGGACTCACTGACATTATGTTCTTCTCCAAAGAGACATAAACATTCATACAATTACCTACACTAACTCACCTTAAATGCACATGAGAGAGAAATATGATGGCAGCTAAAATATCTAAAGGAGATATTTTCTCCAGAGATTACATATAAGATCAATCTTTTTTGAAAAGGTGGTCTCTGGCTTTTGCAACATACTCTACAAACTGTACAGCTTTTACAATCAAAGCAGAATTCCAATCTACACATTCCCAGTCCAAGGTTCCCTGGAACACAAGTCAAGGAACAAACTCAAATGTGACATTTGTCTGTAAATTTTAGTGCACATTTTGGGAAAAAAATCAACATAAAATGTACCACAAGTTTTGCAACATTTATGTTGTTTATTAAATTCTGCAAACAAACAGTAATTGTGCATTAAAATGTGAAGAAGTAGGTTCTGTGCAGAGGATGTGTTCACTTATTTTCACTTAGAAAACCAACATCATTTGACCAGGGGTGCCCAAACTTTTGCACACCACTGTATATCGCTGTGGATATAAAGATTGCACATTACTTTGAAAGTAAAACCATCCAATCTGTTTTGGTTATTCTTTCTCCACCTTTTCCTCTCACCTCCAGGAATTTGCTGCACGTTCTCCTCACTGGTGTGATTCTAATCCTGAGGAAATGTTGCAGGCCTCACACCGAGGGGCCGCACACATACACGGAGAGAGAACAGCTCGTAATCCGTCACAGGAGTGCTCCGGCCTGTCAGTCCAATAAAGCAGCGCTGTGTGAAAATGTCAGTGTCAAAGTGACGGCCTCAGCCTCAGCTCAGACGGATTGTGGGCTGCTAACAGGGTCAGCGACCCCTGGATTAAAACTCCTGCTCGTTATTTTGAGACACAAGACTTGCTCCAGTTAATTAATTAATTTTGAGTGCTTGTTCATGTGTAAAAGGTTGTAATTGACTCAGTGTGTCTGCTGTTGTTTTGAAAATACAGATGTTACAGACAGGCATGCTGACTGCGCAGAAAAAATTACATCTATGGCTTAACTTCAAAGTAAACGTATAACTAACACTAAAACATCAGGAAAATAAAGAGCAAAAACGGACCTTAAAATAAAGCTTTTTCATTTAAAGTTGTAAAAGATTATATTCAATTTTAAATAGGTATCCACAAAAATTACAGAATGTTTACCGGGATAGTTTTCCCATTGAGATGTTTAAGTATCTAAGTCTGTCGCTTAGCAAGAACTAAAACTGCCCTCCAGTGGAGAAACATGGTATCAATTTAAACTGCAAAGCAAACTGAACACAGAATATGCAAATTATGTGACACAGCAACTTATAGTTTGGTTTAAAATGATCTGATCTAAAGTATCTTCAGATTTTCTAATGAATGGAAGGCTGATGCTGTAAACATGTAATATGTTTTAGTGTATGTCTAATAATCTTGATCATAAACAAGATCAGACGCTATTTATATACAGACACTAATGATAAGACACAGGTAAGAGTAATGATGAAGGGGAGGAGCTAGGGTTTTTTAAATTGGTGTTTTTGAGTTCAAATGACATTTGGATCTGATCCACAATTATGAGTTTAAACGGCCAGACTTTGAAATGTAAAGTCTACACCTAAAACACTTTTACTATAAAAATGAGCTTTTGGAATCAGTATCTGATTTCAGCCCCCCCAAGGTAAGAACTTGTCAGCCTACCATTGGAATTTTAATGAAGATATGAATGAAGAAGGTGGTGCTACTGGCCATGAAACTTCAACCACACTGTCTAAATATTGAATTAAATAGAAAAAAAACAACTGTGTAATTTGATCTCCCCATCTCCCCCCCCAGCAGTATTGTCAGTGAATGAATTAGCTGTCTGCTCTCCCTCTATTACTACAAATAGCTACCGTTAGCAAACATAAAGCATAGTGTTAGTATTATTGATCATGCTTTGCACTGTACAGTCTAATGCATAATGCAAGTAGCCTTCGTCTGGAATATGTACTGGAATATTGAAGGCGCCCTGAGCACACTGTACTACTTATACAAGCTATTAATGGTAAAGAATGACAGTAGCAGAAACACAGGTCACAATCCGACCTGATCAGAAACTGTAGCCACTTTAAAAACAGTATTTGTTACATTTTCTTATACTCAAAATGACGAGTGACATCAAAACCATCTGTCCTCAAGAAATGACATGGATTGACCGTTGAGTTGAAACTCTAAGCGGTCAGATGCAAAAGTTTGGGCACCCCTGCTCAAAGTGCTTGTTTTGTTGATTTTCTAAGTAAAAACAAGTGAACACACTTCGGCTCATTTTAATGCACAACTGTTTATTTGCTGAATTTAACACACTGGAAAAAACTAAATGAGGCCTGTGCAAAAGTTATGGCACATTTTATATTTAATTTTTTCTAATATGTTAAACTAAAAAAAAAATGAAATTGAAATTAGCATAAAATGCCATATTTAAGTTTGTTTGCTTCAAAGGATTCAGTAACATATTTTCACTTAGAAAATCAACAAAATATGTAATTTGACCAGCTTTATGTGATATGATTTTATGATATGCTTTCATATTCAGTGCTACAGAATGTTTCAATTATGTGGAGTGTCTTTCCTAATTTCAGGTCATAGAAATCCAATTTTTTGAAATAATAATTATTTATTGTAGCATGTAAACACCGTACCATTAACTCCCCAGTCCATATAGTCCTTCCGCCCTTTCTAGCCTTCTTGCCCACCTATTCACTTAGAAATTATGAATGTTATGGCCTGGACTGCTTTTTAAATGAGACACAAAACAGGGCAGATAATTACAATAGAGATAACTTGCACATATAATTTTATAGGCACAGTAACAAAAACAGCCTGTTTAAATCAAAGGCATAAAGGGAGGTTGGAAAATGATTATGTAAAAATAAATGACTGTTTTTGTACATAAACCCACATGTCATATTCAGGCTAAAAACAAGAAAAGTGCAGGATATGGGCCCTTTGTTCATGAAACACCACCATTACTGCAATTTAGTCCAATATTAGATTTCAATCCCTGTCTAGAAAAGTAGTGCTAAAACTCGTCCTGCCCCTCCTCCTCTTTCCTGCTGTAGCGTCTCTCGTTCTTAAGCTTGACCTTTCCTCCTGTGTGTAAGCGCAGTGTCAGTGCGCTGAGAGAACGGACAGTAACAGGCTGAAGGGGACAGTGCTGTCAGAGAGAAGTGTCCAAGGTCCTGTCAACTCAACAACAAACAGGTGAGCATCTGACAGGGGTCATACACACACAAATACAAACAACATTACCACACACACAGCCAGTTACAGCACCAATCTTATGTTAATGTTTTTGTAAGTGTGTGTCTAAAAAAGTTAGTAAATTCTGCTTGATCCTGATGTTTTACCTCATGCACCTTATTGCAGCACTGAATAATCATTTGGGGACTGAAGACATCAATTGAGCTAGTTTTGAAAGAGAAATTTTTGCCATTTTTCCATTATACGAGTCTTCAGCTGCAACCATATGGGGCTTTCGTTTTCATATGTTGCGCTTCAAATCTCACCACACGTTTTCAAGGCAGGCTGGTCTAGCATCTGCACTCTGTGATTACACAGCCACGCTGTTGTAACACATGCAGAATATGGTTTGCCACTATTTTATGTTGAAATAAGGAAGGACATCCTTGAAAAACACATCTTGAAAGCAGCATAGTGAATATACCCATTAATACCTCACCAGACCATGACAGACCCTGACTTTTGAACTTTATGCTGGGAACAGTTTAAATGGAAAATGTTCTTCTTCGGACCAGATAACACAACGTCCATTATTTATATAAACAATCTGAAAGGTTGACGCTTTAGACCACAACACATTTACCCTGTGCAACTGTCCACTGCAACTGAGAAGTCAGTGACAAAATTGTAAAACATATATGATAATATTGCATTGCACCCCTATGGGATTTCTAATAATATGCTAGGGCTTAGCCAACACTGATGTACATTAACATTTCTGTCTGTTCTAGATTAAACACAGACATTTGAATTTGCAAAATGCATTCAATGTTTTATTTGAAGCACGTAACAGACATTAACATACAGTATATTTTATTGTGTGTCTTTACCTTTCGGCAAGGAACCCTGGCATAGAGCTCCCACCACGTTCCATTTTCCATGTCTAACAACTGACTGAGACCTGGTTAGGCTACAGCTCATGTTCACAGTCAGCAATGTATCTAGAACTTCCAGAGGCCTAGAGTGGCATTTTGCTTTGTTTTTTTATTTGATGATATAAAACACATTGATTCTATATGAAAATGTGATACGGTAGATTGCATTATCAGTTCCTATTTATGTTGATATGCTAAGAGTGAGGCCTTTAGTTCAACTCCTGCAGTCTTAAAGAACAAGAGAGCTTGTTTGGTTGTATCTAGATAGATCACAGAGAAAAAAAAAATCTGATACCCCCATGACCCTTTTGGGTCCGACAGTTCCCACACAACCAAAATGTAAACTTAAACAATAATAAGTATGTGTCCAGGTGTATTGGCTATATGTATACTTCTATTAGTGTACAATTGTATTCTACACTTGAAGAAATACATACTGATTCACACACTCACAAATACACACATACAAATACAAAAAAATGTAAGAGATTCTGAAACTTCAGACTGCTAAACATGCACGAGTGAGTGACACATCCACATGTGTATCTATGTATATACATCTATCTATTTATACACACACGCACACACAGAGTATTATCAGCTGTTGTAGCTCTGGGACATCTGTTATAGATGCCTTTGGGAAACCATTAATTCATTATTTAGTTCTCCCTCATTCTCGGTCAGTTACCTTTTCCAACACAGTGATTATCAGCTTTGAAGAATCATCAGGCTACTTAGCAATCATCACATGTATCTGATTATCACCCAGGCCTAATATAAGTGCACACACAAAGAGAGCTGCATTGTCAAAAACACACTGTACACAAAGAAAAACAGTTATACAAAATCCATTTATACAATCTCACACGAACATATGCACTCACACACACATTTTTCCCCTTCTCTTTATTTGCCTCTGCCCCTGCTTGACTGATGGCTGTGTAGAGAAATAAAGCCATCACCATTAACATATTATTTACTGGCCTAGCACTCAGGCTTTAGCCCAAGCACTAAAAGTGCTTTCTCTTTTTTTTCCTCTGTAGAATAGGAACTGATTTACAGCAGGACCAAGCCCGCTGGGGCAATTTAGCACTTCCATCAAGAGGCTGTCAATGAAACGGGCCCACAGACTGTTCTCCTCCTTTCTATTGCACAGTCTCACCACTGATATGCTAACCTGTTTTTATCCACCATTATACGAGAAGCTGAGGTTGACACTTGATTGCATGTCGGTGGGCTTAACTGTATAGAAATGCTTTTTAAGTGGGGTCAAGTGAGTGTTCATGTGTGCGTTTCTATATTTGTACAATCTCCAGTGCGTCATAATGACTTTGTTAGACAGGTCCTTTAAGGATTCTTTAGTAAAGGCAATGGTTTATTTAGAACCTTCAGTTCTATATAGAACCATTTCATGCTTAAATGGTTCTTTTCATAGTAAAATGTTTCTTCAGATTGATGGAGAATGTGTTGTATATGGCTCTATATAAAACCTTTTTGAAAATGGCATCAAAAAGGGTTCTGCTATGGTGATGACATCAAGCATTTTAAGTGTGTAGGCTTCATTTCTCTGATGTACTGTGCACCACAATAACATTCTAGAACATTCCAACCTTCCAGAACAATGTATCATCTATTTGTCTGATCTATAATCCATCATAATGACATTAAAGAAAAATCCAACCTTCCAGAACAATGCATGATCTGTTAGTCTCATCTATAGCTCATGACCGTGACATTATACAACATTCTAACATTCCAGAACAATGCATCATTTATTTTCTGATCTATAGCACATCACAAGGACATTCTACAACATTCCAACATTCCAGAACAATGCATCATCTATTTGTCTGATCTATAGAACATCATGCTGACATCTTAGAACATTCCAACATTCCAGAACAATGTATCATCTATTTTTTGATCTATAGCACATCATAATGACATTCTAGAACATTCCAACATTCTAGAAAAATGCATGATCTGTTGTGACATTCTACCTCATTCTAACATTCCAGAACAATGTGTCATCTATTTTCTGATCTATAGCACATACAAGGACATTCTACAACATTCCAACATTCTTGAACATTCCAGCATTCCAGAACAGTGCACGATCTATTTGTCTAATGTATAGCACATCACAACGACATTCTACAACATTTCAACATTCCAGAACAATGCATCATCTATTTGTCTGATCTATAGACCACTGTAGTCATGCATCATTCTGTTGTCCTTGTTATGCCCATATTAGGAACTCTGGGTCTAAGCCCCATTTCTCTATGGCCAGAATAAATAGGGTTTTCGAAAAATCGCCTCTATCGCCCCCTGTGTTAAATAAAAATGTTCTGAACGCGATACGTTTTGTCCTGTGAACATTTTTCTCCCGAATACCACTGGATCCATTGAATTATGAGGTCTTAAAGAGCTATAATACTAATATTGCTACACGCGAGCTAAAGCTACTGCGCATCAATTTGATGTCACTAAGCTACGCGATACTAAGGCGGGCTGTAACGGTGCTCTGATGATCTGTGCTACCTTATCAAAATCTTCTACGCATAATTACAGGTATTACCCGTAAATAAAACCTCTAGGTAGGATATTTTGATAGATTAAAACTCATTATCAAAAATACTACTCGTGTTAAAATTACGAGGCTGAATTTAGGTTCTTTTTTTTTGCAGTTTCTTGTTTGAATGTTCCCGTTCAACCTTAAATGTGCAGCAGCTGTGAGTAGCTATCACAAACTTTAGCAAACGAGACAAAATACTGACCTGTCGGTTCTGTAAAACAGCAAAAACAAGTTAATGTTACTCAGACGTTAAGCAAAAATAGAGAAACCTCCTCACATCATGCCTTTCAACCCTCCATGAAGCTGAAGTCAGCTTCTTTCTTGCCGGCTGCTTGTTCGAATTTTCCCGTTTCACCTTAAATGGTGCAGCAGTTCAAAGCGTGACTGCTGCACCTCTTAAGGTGGAATGGGAAAAGTCGAACAAAAAGCTGGCGAAAGTCCTGAGAAAATGTCCTCAGAAAAATGTTACCGCATTAAAATAAAAATTAGGATATTCTGACAGCCTAAATCAGTTTATCAGGGGGTGATAGCCCGCTTAAGGAGGCTGTCAGTCTAATGACGTTAATTCAGTGCGCAGTAGCTTTAGCTCACATGTAGCAATATTCATATTTCAACTCTTTAATGACCTCATAATTCAGAGGATCCAGTTGTTCGAGAGAACAATGTTCACAGGACAAAACGTATCGGGTTCTGAACATTTTTATTTAACAGATGGGGCGATAGAGGCGATTTTTCGAAAACCCTATTCATTCTGACCATAGAGAAATGGAGCTTAGACCCGGAGTTCCTAATATGGGCAAAAGAGCATGGCGCCGACTACAAAATGACGACACGAATACAGTGGTCTATAGCACATCATGCTGACATCTTAGAACATTCCAACATTCCAGAACAACACATCATGAATTTGTCTGATTTATAGCGCATCACAATGACATTCTAAAACATTCCAACCTTCTAGAACAATGTATCATCTATTTTTCTGATCTATAGAGCATGACAATGACATTCTAGAACATTACAACATTCCAGAACAATGCAGGATCTGTCTGATTAATAGCACATTACGGTGACATTCTAGAACATTCCAACATTCCAGAACAATGCATTATGTATTTGTCTGATCTATAGCACATTGCAATGACAGTATTTTGGCTCTACAAGGCTGCTTTGATTATGCAAATTGGTCTGCCTTTCAGGTGGTTACAGTTTGTATTGATGACCTCCCTGAAGTGGTCTGTGACTATATTGCTTTCTGTATGAATTGCATACTCTCTGATAAGAGAATAAGAGTATTTCCTAATAACAAACCCTGGATCTGTAATGAATTATAGGTCATTTTATATAACAAGAGAAAGGCTTTCAGGAAAGGCAAGGTCAATGAAGTGAGGGAAATTAATAAAGCTGTGAGATCAGTAACGAAGAAGGACAGGTTAAGGTACAAAGAAAAAATTGAGGGGGAGCTTGGTGGTAATAATCTAATGACAGCTTGATAGGGGATGCAGAAAATGGTAGGATTGAGTGAAATACTTCAGAGTTGTTAGTCTTGATGGTTTAAATTCAGAAACATGCTTTGCTAATGAGCTTAATGCTTTTCATATAAAGTTTACTAATGACACTAATGTTTTACTGCTGGAATAAATAGTATGAACGAAAGCACCAGGTCTAGTGTGGATAGTGTTAAAAGCCGTTTCCAGGGGTTGAAGTATGAACAGCCCAGGCCCAGAGGAGGTCTTTGGCAGGGTGTTAAAGACGTGTGCAGATCAGCTGTGATATTTTTCAATTTACATTTTCACAGTTCCTTGTTTTAAAATATGTTCTTAAAATCTGGAAACACTCCATGATATTTCCAGTGGCCAAAAGCAGTAGCACTACAGTATGAAATGACTTCTGGTGTCATCCTTACTTCTTTAATCATGAAATGTTTTGAAAAGTTAAATGAAACAGACATTTTAGCACTGATAGAGTACTAGAAAGATTCACTACAGTGTGCGTATAGAGCTGGTAAAGCTATTGAAGATTCTATTTTTACATTGTCGAATCTTTTGTTTAACCATCTGGAGTTTCCAGAGACACTTTAGACTTTCATTTATTGATTTTTTCTTTGGCTTTTAACACTATCTAGTCTCACATACTAGCAGAGAAATGTATTTCTTTTTAAATCTGATTTAAATCTAGTTGTTTGGATACCAGATTTCTTAACTAGTAGATCGCAGTGTGTGAGAGTCAATGATTCTTGCTCAGAACTGTTGTACTCTACTACTGGTTCTCCTCAGGGGTGTCTGTCACCTCTCCCTTTATATTATATACTCAAATGAGTGTCAGAGCAGTTCTGAAAAGAGGCATATTATGAAGTTTGTGGATGAATCAGTGAATGTTAACCTTTTTAGGGGTCCAGGACCATGACTTAGGAGCTGTGGTTCATGACTTTGTATCATGGGGTGACCAGTCGTTTCTTCATCCAAGGGTTATGAATGATTGGGTGGGGGGGGTGGTGTTATGTTATGTTGTGATATGATGCATTATGTTATGGGTGGTGGTGGTGTTGTGTCGTGCTAAATGTTGTGTAGAATGCAAAGTTGCCTTAACTGCAAATGTAATTTTCCCTATGAGGGACAATACAGTGAGTAAGTAAGTAGTCCAACATTCTAGAACTATTCATGAGCTGTCTGTCTGATCTATAGAGCAATGACATTCTAGAACATCCCACTATTCTAGAATAATGCATGATTTGTAGAGCCTAAAAATGACATTCTAAAACATTCCAATTTTCTAGAAACGTGCATGGTTTATAGATCTGTGCAATGACATTCTAGAACATTTCAACAATCCAGGACAACGCATGAGCTATTGGTCTCATCGATAAGGTATCACAAAGATATTCTAGAACATTCTAGAACAACCATGGACATTTCAGTTCGAACAACCCAGCATGAATGAGAAACAAACTTTTCCCAGTCACAATGTGTGTAAATTTACACAATTTACACAATTTCATTTACCTCAAATGTAGTCTGTCACCCGAGAAACATTTGAAGTTTGCTTTTTTAGTTTTGCACTGGAGCTATGAGGCTAATGTAGCTGGCAAGAAACATAACAAGTAGCCACCAGATTAACATTGTACAAACTGAATGCCTCTCTATATAGGTTCATGTCTGGTCATAAAAGACATATGTAGCCTTATGACCCCTTTCTATGGTACCATGTTATCAATAAAATAGACAAAATTCCAGGCAAGATTCAGACTTCATGATGGCTGCTGCTGCTGCTGTCTGTGCAACATATTTTAGTCCATTGCACCATATAGTGTCAGAAACCACTTAAACTATTCTAGTACTTAGCAATTTGACACTGTTTAAGGCAAGTTTGTCACGATTTAAGCATGTGGATAGCACAATGCTAACCAAGTAACTATAAGCTTTTGTTAGCTACATTAGTACTACTTTAGCTACAGTGCATTTGAGGAAATTTTGTAAGTTTGATTTTGGGCCGAATCACCACTTCAGGAGTAGAATGTGTTTATGTGTGTGGGGGTGTGTGCTGGTACAGAGGTTGTGTGAGATGTTTTCGGAGTATGTGTGTGTATGTGTGTATGTGTATTAGGCGGAGTCGGGGGGATATGTAATTACTCTCAGATTAGGCAGAGAGGCGGTCGGCACAGCTCCGACTTTGATGGGATTAAACACTCAATTACCCAGCAAATCTGCCTCTACCCCTTACCGTTTCACACTCACTCCAATCCACTCTTCCCCATCTGAACTTCACAACATGACTTCATCTGAAATAATAAAGAGCTCAATACACCTGCACACACACAAATACACACACAAAAACTGCTTTTCCATCATTCTATTTCCACCCAGCCCTGCCAGTGTCCTCCATCTTAACATCTCAGATAACTATCAACCCACCACTGAGCTCATCTAACCAAGCTAATATCCTTCCCCACACTATTTCACGACCATATCAGACCTGCTTTCAGCTTTGCCTTACACAGACTGTAGGCCCTTCACATGCTACCCCACAGAAATTCAACTCTAAGGCCCAGATCCTGTAGGTTTGCTAAGAGTGCACTCTTATGATTGTCACCACTGATTTTACTAGGAATTAAGTTATTGTTTTGATAATAGTTTAAGTAAGTGAGCTTTAAAAAAAAGACAAACAAAAATGTACAGTAAAAAAACAGCATAGCCTTTTAAATAATATAAATATAATTCCTTAATGGAAAGTACTGGGGAGCCATTACCAAGAAAGACTTGTTTGAGAATATTAAAACACTAAATGGTATAAAATGAATGTTGAATGGGTGTGCCCATCCGGCTCTGTTTCCTACTGTCAGAGACAGCAGTAAGACCATTTAAAATATTCATTATCATCATACAAATTGCCAGCTAACCACTGCAGATTCATCCAGAATATCGCTTAGTAACTGTGGCAGATCTAA
The DNA here is from genome assembly GCF_904425465.1 of Colossoma macropomum. Taxonomy (NCBI): domain Eukaryota; kingdom Metazoa; phylum Chordata; class Actinopteri; order Characiformes; family Serrasalmidae; genus Colossoma; species Colossoma macropomum. The sequence continues at coordinate 24,517,566 of NW_023494796.1, read as the reverse complement.
ATCCTACATCAGTATAAAAACAGTCAGAGGGAGGGAGAATGGGAGAGATAAAGACTTCTAGATAGATAGATAGATAGATAGATAGATAGATAAGGAGGTGAGAGAAGGAAGAGAGAGAAGGAAGAAAGAGAGGAAAGGAAGCAGGGAGAAAGAGAGAAAGAAAGAGCTGCAGACAGACAGATAGACAGAAAGAGAAAGAGCTATAGGGTCAGAAGGGGAGGAGAGATAGACAGACATAGAGACAGGCAGACAGAGACAGAGAGATTGACAGAGGACGAGAGAGAGTGAGTGAGAGAGATTGACAGGTGGTCAGATGGATAGCTGTAATAAAAAGGTCAAGTCCCAAATGAGTGTGTGTGTGTGTGTGTGCGCATGTGTGTGTGTGTGTGTGTGTGTGTGTGTGTGTGTGTGTGGCTTAGCAGAATCTCATCATAAATGAACTCTAATCTAGCTTTTGTTTGTGAGAATGCTCTATTTTTATTATTATTATTTTTGGGAGAATTATGAATTGTTCGACATTTTAAAAGTCTCTCATATTTCCCAAAGGTAGAATTTCAATCAGTTTTCAGCCATTGGCTGGTGAGATGTTCAAATGTGAAATTTAAATGTAAAAGCTAGGAGCAGCTGGTACCCTGCCCACACAATGTCCTCTAATGGACCTCCTCATAGCATTAAACCAGCTCAGTCTGTAACATCAACTACACACCTGGAGGTGTTGATTCAATGACACAACTGGACAGATCTGGACTGTTAGATTCATGTATATATTGTAGTAGTTGGTTTGTCAGTTCAACCTAAAACACCTTTCACTTCATGAGGTTACAAGCAATGTAAGGTTTTTTATCAAGATAAGTAATAAATAAGCTAAATAGATAAATAATATGAATGAAACAATACAAGGCGAAATCATTTCAAATCAACTTCTGCCTTCTTCCAGTTTTTATACTGTAATAATGTTCAGTAATGTATGAAGACAAAATGAACTGTCAGGCTATGTTCAGGTTTAAAAAGGTATGTTTTTATTGTTTACGTTCACAAGTCACTGAACTGATTCCTAAAGAATTTAATTCCTAAAGAAATTCCTGAGGAAATAGAATTGAACAGTTGTGAGGTCAGAGTTTTACACCCCTATGAAAAAGAGTAAAAATATGTTCTTTATTCAATAAATCAAACTTGACCTTTTTTTACAGCCATTCCAGACCATAACCAACAATTTAGCACAATCTGCTGAAAATGTTGGGCAATTTCTGATTTCTTTATAATAGATCATCATTTAAACTGCGAGCCTAGCCCTCTCAGAACAGCAATTCCAGCCATTCATCCAGGGTCATTCACACTAAGGACATGTACTGTACTCACAGTGCTGCCGGAGAGTATTAGGAAAAAACTGAAATTCTGATTTCTTCAAATGTCACATGGCACAATGCTTTTTGGAACGAGTGGGAAGGAAATTGCCAGAAAATTTCTGGTGAGGAGACTTGCCACTGAGTGATTTCTCTGTAGGCTTGTCTGATACTAGAGTGTGCTTCAGAGAGAGTCAAAATGATAGAGTTCCTATAGAGCTAGAATAATGCACTCATCACAGAACCGCATAAAAGATTTTAACACCTTTGTTATATTTTTAAGCATATTTGAACTCCAGTTTCTAACAGTGTCTTATGCACATTCGTGGCATCAGTGAGCTGAACTGCTCTACTCTGCCAATTAACTGATCATCTCGCCAACCAATCAACACTCAGTAGCAGTAATGCTTATGTCCTATTGGCCAAAACCTTTGCTGTAGAAAAACAGAAATATACTGGTTAGTATTCCTTGATTATACATTCCTTTACTTTCCAAAGTTTGAAGGTTGTTCCCATATAAATGGCTAGAAATATGTGAGACACAAAGACAACCCATTGTTCTTTGTTTTATTTCTATGCTTTTTTCCTGTTTTAATGGGTCGCACCTTAGTAACCACTTGGGATGCCATTGTAATGGCCTTGCAACACCTCAGCAACCATCTAGGATACCATAGCCATGGCCTAGCAACCACCTGTGATACCATAACAATGGCCTAGCAACACCTTACCAACTACTTGAGATACATTAGAAATGGATTAGCAACACCTTAGTAACCACTTGGGATACCATAGCAATGGTCTAGCAACATCTTACCAACCACTTGGGATGCATTAGCAATGGCCTAGCAACACCTTAGCAACCACCTGGGATACTATAGCACCAGCCTAGCAACACCTTAGCAACCACTTGGGATACATTAGCAATGGCCTAGCAACACCTTAGCAACCACTTGGGATACCACAGCAATGGTCTAGCAACACCTTAGCAACCACCTGGTATACTATAGCAATGGCCTAGTAACACCTCAGCAACCATCTTGGATGCCATAGCAACACCTAGCAACACCTTAGCAACCAACTTATGTGGTTGCTCTACTTGACATTTTCTGGGCGGTAAAATTAATTATACTTTTACTTCTAAAAGAAAGGAGCAAATATGAATACATAGAATAGATACAAAATGCACATTATATCCTTTTAATAAGATTTTTAAGCACTTTTTGTCAATGAACCATAAATATTAGTTTAATAATAATTTGCATATTGCATAGGCTGATATTGTGTATGAGAGTTACCAACGGTATATCCAGCAGCCTTCTGAAGAATATGCACTTTGAAATGGTAATTGTGAGCGCTGATCCTTTGAGAGCAAATCTGCTAACACGCTATGTATCGTACTACATTCTAAAGCCAGCTGCCAGCAGCAGCAGATCCACTGGCCAGCGCGCTGATATTTAATAATGTACAGTGTGCATTTCAGAGAGTGCAACTTGTCTTTGGCTTTGAAACTGCGCCAGTCATTCAGAACCAAGGGCGAGGAACTATCTGTTCTAAAACATGCATTATTAAAGTACTTTATCGCTGCTCTTGAATGTACGAATAGCACTACTTAAATGGCGTAATTGCCTTATCAGCTAACAAAGAGTCTAACACTCAGCCACGCGGGGCTGTAGCAGAACCGAGCAGATAGATCACGGTGTACCCGGACCATTTATGTACCATTAAGAGAGAGACAAAGAAGAAAAAGGGAGAACAGGCGAAGGAACTGAGATAGAAGCTAAAGCAACAAATGTCAGGTAATTATCAGCCGCTGCTAATGTCACTGAATCATCAAATTGCAGAGTGAACTATAGCAAATGAGGGGCACCCGCAAACATGAATTCAAAGCATGATGATAGACAGAATGTTTTATACCTCTTTATCTAATGTTATAGATTTACAGACATTTTTTTCTTATTTGAATTTCTTTAAGCAAATGAGTCATTCATGTGTCTATCAAAATCTAACAGTGTGCTTCTCTGCAGGTGATTGAAACAGCAAATAGCGACACTGTAACCACTTGACTTACCGTACATATGTTGAAAAAGTGATTGCCTTCTATAGGTGCCATGTCTACATGTAGGTGAAAGCAGCCCTGCTCAGAATTGTCCTGTTCAAATTTCATATTGCAAAATTAATGTATGAAATCAATCCTTTGTATTTTTATGCCTGTTTTATGCTTGCCTTAAATTTGCCCTGCAGGCATAATCAAAGTTTAACTGAATCAAATAGAAAAGACCTCTGAGATCGTCATTTTGTAGTTTATCATTAGCATCTGGACGATCCCTCGGTCCAAGCTAATTTTGTCTTCGAGGAAAAAAAAAAATTCCCAAAGCACTTGTAGGCTGGCTTTAAAATGTGAAACTTTGCAACTTTGGTTGCTTGAAACCTGTATAAAACAAATGTGCCCTTGAGTTGCATAAAGTAAAGTGTCCTGCAACTCACTTAAAACTCAAAAGTTGCACGCATCTCAACTTTGTGAAGTTTAATGTAACAGCCAATCAAAACAGCAATAAGACATCATGTGATCATATGGATCGGCATACTTCACCAAATCAGTGAAGGGGTAAACAGTCCAAAAGATAGCTAAGAGATTTAATCACTCCTCCTTCAGTGTTGGACCTAAATTGAAGTATTTAGTGAATAAGCCACTGTAAAACTGCAAAACAAAAACAAAATATTACTTGAATGTCTTACACTGTTCAAATATCCATGCTTTTATAATTACATGAAAAATTCCATAAAGTCCATAAAATGACTAATGTACGATGATGGGTGACAAATGTCTTGTCCTCCTGCGGTCTATAGTTGCTTGGTAACTATAGTGTGCTCCAATCAAACTAAATTTCTTGGTGGAATTGTTTATTGGCATATAAATGTCACTAACATTTTAGCGAAAATGTGTGTAATTTATTCATTTGTATGTTGTTGCCATTTTATAAAAGCAGTAAGTCACTTGAGACCATGTGTTACAGTGATTTGAGCACACATAAGGGGTTTTAGGCACTCTACTTTGCATCATGCCTAAGAACTGCCCTTACTCATGAAAAATTCACAGTAACTCATGGCCTCTCCTGGCTTATTGCCTTAATATTGCGACATATATGCTACACACAAGCCAACACCCCTGAGCGATGAATCAACATCATAAGGCTGGTGAAACCATCCAGCAAGCTTTGTCAAGTGTGGTAATTAAGTAGTTAAGTGTCTTTGGTAGTACAACCCTATTTCCAAAAAAGTTGGGACGCTGTGCAAATTGTAAGTAAAAACAAAATGAAATGATGTGCAAATCATTTAAACCCTATATTTAATTGATCATAATACAAAGACAACAGAAGCAACAGAAACATGTTTTAAAACTTTGCACAGGGGCAACAAAAGACTGGTAAAGTTGTGTAATGCTATAAACACCTAAAAAATATCTCACAACTAATTAGATTAATTGGCAACAGTTTAGTATCATGATTGGGTATAAAAGGAGCATTCCAGAGAGTCTTTCAGAAGATGGGGAGGGGTTCACCACTCTGTGAAAGAATGAAGACTGCACAGGGAAATAGTGCAACAATTCAAGAATAACACTTGTCTATGTAAAAAAGCAAATAACTTGAGGATTTCATCATCATTAAAATATTCAGACAATCTGACAAATCTCCCAAGCTCATTTAAAATGGGCTGAGGTTAAGCAGAAGAGCATCCTGTGGTCCAACTAATCAAAATTTTAAATTCTTTTTGGAAATTATGGGCACCCTGTCCTCCAGGCTGAAGAGGAGAGGGGCCATCTAGCTTGTTATCTTCGCACAGTTCAAAAGCCAGCATCCATAATGGTTTTGGGGGGGGGGCATTAGTGAACATGGCATGGGTGACTTGCACATCTGTAAAGGCACCGTTAATGCTGAATTATAAATACACATAACTGAGCAACACATGCTGCCATCCAGACAACGTCTTTTTCAGGAGCTAAAATGGCCTGCCTGCAGCCAGCATCCGTCATTCATTTGGCACATTATGAAACAAAAAAATACGATAAAGGAGACCCTGAACTGTTGAGCAGCTGAAATCCCAAATCAAGCAAGAATGAGAACACATTTCACTTTCACCTCAGTTCTCAAATGCTTACAGTGTTATTAAAGGGTGATGCAACACAGCGATAAACATAAACCTCAAATTCAAAATGGGCAGATATATTTCAAAAACAATACATTTTCTCAGTTGTAGCATTTGATATGTTGTCTTTGAACTATTTTCAAATAAATATAGGGTTTAAATGCTTTTTTTTATCATTGCATTGTGTTTTTATTTACATTTTGCACAGCATTTGAACTTTTTTGGAAATTGGGTTGTACTACCAAAGACTCTTAACTACTACACTTGACAAAGCTTGCTAGTTGGTTGTTAAACTAGAATTTGTATAGCTAGTGTTATATAATAGTTTTGATATTAGCCCTACTTTTATGTCAGTTAAATATGCAGGAATAATATTAGCTCACTTAAATGATCACTTAGGAATCACTTATTTTATTTAATAACCTATATTTCAAATGACACAGTGGCATTTGACACTGTAAATGTATGTAGAAAAAACATACAATGTCTTTCTTGGGGATGTTGTTTACCATGGAAGATGATATGGACAATTAAAAAAAAAATGCCATTTGTTTTTGTCATAGACATAAGTAACTTAGACCCGGGCTTCCTTATTTGAACATGCCGACGCAAAAATGCACAATTTTAAAAGGTCTATTGAATTGAATATCAGTGTCTATAGTGGTAGGCCTGTATCGGGCTTGAATTACAAGCCCTTATATTAAACGCATTAAGCAGTCTATGGTCACTGTTCCACAGTTCTGAAAGTAAACTGATGGATCTATGCTACAACAAAATAAATAAATAAATAAAAATTAAATAAACCATGCACTTGAAAACTAGACCTTTTTAAAAATCCATTTCTGTCTTTTAGTGTTTATAACAAATGCATAATAGAGCTTGCATAATACAATCATGTAAAACAGTAAACTCAGGCCAACATCTCCCCTAAACAAGCATTTGCAAAAGGCCACAATTGGGAGTTAGTATAATGAGTCATGTGCATATGCAGTAATGCACATTTAGTATAACTGCCATGTAGCCCTGGAATAATCCTACTGTTTTACTGTTTTACTTTTAATTAAATTTGACCAAAAGGCAAGAGAATAATCAAACCACAGCTAAACTAATGAACTTTCCTAAACAAGCTAGCATTGAAATCAAATGAGCTCTTTTTACATTGAGGAATAATAAGCTCTATTCTCATTTTTTCCATGAAAGTGAAATATCCCCCAAGATAATTATTTATAAATTTGAATTATCACTGCACAATAAATGAGCTTTAAACAGTAGTGTGATACCACATTGAACATATGCTTCTTCACCTTCTACTTTCTTCTTCCTTGGGGAATTTATAGTAGCTTAAAGGAGCAGCTTAAAAACAGTTAACACTTCATATAATTATATGAAACTTTACTAGGCCTATACAAGAAAGAAGTATTGAATTACTACTCTACTGCAATATATTCTATACATCATATAACAGTATATTTCATTTTCATTGAGACATGCAAAATTTGATACCAACAGCAATGTAAAGATTTCCCATCCCTCCCACTGGCAACTATATACATTACTATGAGACCAGTGAATACTGTGAAAACTGTATGAGACCACCCTTCATGTATTTAATTTCTATTAAGTACAAGTTACTTATTATATTTCTGGGGATAATTCTGAAGAGATTAGATATAAGATAGTCCACTTGCATAAGAAAGGAGAAAGTCAAAGGACAATGATTGAAAATAGGAGTTTCCAAAATGGAGTTCAAGAAATGATTGAAATGGTTGAAAATGTGACTAACAAATGGCACAAAACACAGATTCTCATCTGCACACACACACCACACACACCTTTTAATACAGAGGAAGACCCCTGGCCTTATACACAGATAAGAAATAGATAGCACAAACAACCACCCTGATTTAAGATGTTAATGGACCATCTCACAGATTCCTTTTACAAACACTTCTAAGTAGAAGTCAAGACTTTGGGAAATTCCTTTACCTCCCCCAAACATATTTCACCCCCACACAGGGAAGGACACCTGGCTCAAGGAACAGATTTCACCAGATAACCAGTCAAACTGAACCCTCACAACACCCCCTCTTGGCAAACAGCCATGGTAAATTCTTTGGACCCTTTCAAGAGCGAATCGAATGACTCTCCTTTCTTAAGCTAACTGTGAAAATAACTCTGTCTCTGCTAAAATAACAGTGTGTAATTCAGCACATGGTTTCCCATGCCGCGTTGTCAGAAGTGAATTAATTAATGCTTGTCAGAGGTGAATAAGACTCCCTACAGTTGATGGTTATTTGATTATGATTATTTGATTGATGATTCTTGAACCTCTCGTAACCCAATTTCATTAATCGAGATTATTATGGAGTTGAACTTTCATCATTTTATTTCATTTTTCCTAGTTTTTCTAGAATATCATGATGTCAGTTAAATCTGTATATTCCTTTGAGTAATAACCTCATATCTTTCCTTTTGAGTCTTCATGTTTTTCTTTAGACGTAGAATCGTATAAGTTTGTAACTTGTGTGACTATATATATACTTCAACCATAAGAGTTTCCGTCATTATATCTACAGAGACATTCATAATAACTAGATAATGTACTCAATCCTGTGTAACTTTTCACTTAAGCATTGTTGAGAAATATTGATTAATACTAACTTTGGAATTATGTTCTTATTTTGGAAATCTCATTTCCTTTCCTTAGTAATCATGCTCCTTCCAAGTAGCTTTATGTAACCATAGAGTGAAACTAGAGTAATCTTAGATATAATAATCTGTAAGCTCAATAGTGTTCTTGTAACAGTTACTACTGAAACAGTACTAATGTTTATATATGAAATTGCATGCTTATAATGTTCTTTAACTTAAGTGGTAAGCACGTTCAGAATCTCTCGCAAGTAATTTTGTGCAGACACAGAAGGAAATCGCATATTCATAAGAAATTGAGTGTGAAACCCCATTTCCCTGCCTTAGCTCTGCCCACCAGAGTTCTGCCCTAACAAGCACAGACCAGGAGTCAGATGAGAGAGAGAGACCAAGATGTAATGCCGACAAAACAAGAAGAAGCCCTATCTCCTTTTCTTTTCGCTCCTTAAATCTGCAGATTCTGTCTTACCCACTCAAAGTCTGCTCAGATGCGACGCCTCCGAAGTTCACTTCTTCAGCTGCCTCGCCCTTTTGACCCACAGACCCTTCTCCAGCCCATTCACGCAGGCCGCAGCTCCTTCTCAACTTCAAGGCTTGAAGGTCATATGTTCACTTCTTCTCTGTTATCTAAACTTAGGCCAGTTGTTATACTAGCGTTGATATTATATTATGTGTACTGCTGAAACACCATAAAATACCTATTTTGTTTGTCTGGTAATTCTCATGGCTCTAGTTTTCTCTGCAAACCCATTTATCTAGCATTAGTACCTATATATCCTTGTATCAATAAATTAACCTTTATTAAAGCTATTCCTTGTGGTTCTGGGTGTAAATACCACATTTCTCTCTTTAAATCCCTGTCCACAGGAAAACCAGAGCCTAAGATTAACCTAAATAGCTGTGTTTTATGGTAATTGGCCTTGTCTCTCTACATTTAATATAACAGAAGAATCCTTTTCAGATATAAATGTGTGTGTGTGTGTGTGTGTGTGTGTGTGGGGATGGATGGATAGATATAGGTAGAACTTAAGGTTCTAAATAGAACCTTTGCCTTTACTAAAGAATCATTGAAGAACCATTCTTTTTAAAAGTGTAGGTGTTTCTGATAAAATGGGCATTTAGTATAGATACAAGGTAGGTGGATCTAATAATTTGGCATCTCATCGTAAGTGGGATATGAATGTCTTAATGAGTTGTTTTAAAACCACTGATTCTACAGCAACTAATTAGTAAACTGAATATTTGCTCAGCTTCATTTTCTCTGCGGATTCTGTGCGGTGAGAACTAATTATCTCTACAGAAAGTGGTTAGAGAGAGCATGACTACGAGTCGGCCAGTCTAGGGGTCTAACCGGGCACTCAAATGCCTAATTACCAGAAGAAACAGGTGGTCTCTGATTGGACGAGCTCATTAATGGAGTTCCTGTTAGTAGCAGTGAAGCAGCGTTCTGTACTGATGCGCCTTCCCACCCGACTGATGGCTGTATCCATTTTCCTTATTACACAGAGAGTCGAGCCAAACCGCCATTTTTCCAGTGATGAAAGATAAGAGAGGAGATGATGGATTTGACACTGGTGATAAGCAGAAGGAGCTGGCCCCCGGGGAGGCTCTAGCATTTTATAAACTGGCCTTGCTCTCAGCTTGCCCAACCAAGCACATCTATCGGATATTGCTTTGTTTTTCTTTGTCAATTTGTCCATCATAAACCATCTTTTTTTTTAGAAGTTCTTTATGAAGCATGAAAAGTTCACATTTTGTCACAATATCTGCACACACACTTACAGCACACACCCACTTGTTTTTATACAGTGGCAGGCTGAAGGGTCATACAGATGTCCCATATGTAGGATCACAGCTATATCCCATACATACACACCCACACCCACACACACACTTTATAATATATGTATATATGTGGAGCTTTATTTTATTTTATTTTATTTTTATACATGATGAGCAGTTAGATCCCATTGTTTTAAAGTAAATGTGTCACAAAGTCTGAAAATCCAGAACCAATGTGTGTTGTGCTGGTATAAGTGGATCAGACTCCGCAGTGCTGCTGGAGTTTTTAAACAGCTCAGTGCCACTGCTGGACTGAGACCACTGTGGTCATTGTGAGACCATCCTGTGACCACTGATGAAGGACTAGAGCAGGAATGTCAAACTGGGGACCTTCCAGGCTAAAGTCCTGTGGAGCGTTTACCCTCATCTAATGCTCTGAATTCAGTTCATAAAGTCCTTGCTAGTTAGTGGATGAGCTAAATCAGGTGTATTTAATGAAGCAGTGTGCGGAAGTCTGTAGTGTTTTGTCCTTTAAGGACTGGAGCAAGATGCCTTTGGACGAGAGGATGACCAACATAAATCATGCAGCAACAGATGAGCTACTGTCTCTGACTTTACATCTACAAGGTGGACCGACAAGATAGGAGTGTCTAATAGAGTGGACAGTGAGTGTGTAAAACTTCAGTAGCACGGCTGTGTCTGATCCACACACTAACACATCACCACATCAGTGTCACTGCAGTGCTGAGAATAATCTACCACCCACATAATACCTGCTCTGTAGTGGTCCTGACCATCGAAGATCAGGGTAACAAAGCATGCAGAGAAACAGTAATTGCAGAACTACATAGTTCTCCTATATGGTAAGTGGAGCTGATATAATGAAGGGTAGATGTAGATACAAGGATGTTCACTTAATAAACTGGCTGGTTGGTGTAGGTAAACATAAGGCCCAATATGTGACGTTTCACATATCATTGGTGTCCAAAATAAAACGCATCTCTATTTTTCTCAATTTTTACTTTTCTCTATCATTTGAACACAGCAGTTTTCCTTTACATTGTTTAAAATTTCACAATGAATTAATCAACAGAAATGCTCCAAAATAGCTTGGAATAAAATCTCTTTACATTAACCTACTTTAAAAATAAAGATTGTTTTTGCTTTCTCCTGTAAAGTTGCAATTTTGGAGGTAATGTACGATATGTATCATACAAATATATGTAATTACCCAGAACACGTCCCATATAAATCTAGGCATATATATCATATGTATTATATATATGCATCCCTATATGTAATACTTTTCACAACCTTACTATAACCTTAACCTGAGTCCACAAAATAAACGCTCTTTCAGTTTTCTTGTTTCCCCACAATACCAGGACATTTTTTTGAGCTGGTACTGTCTGAAAACCAACACACAAACACACCCAAAGTGTTTCCTCCACAGAGTCACAGTCTTTCAGGGCAGAGTTTTTATTCACATCGGTAAGAGGAATCTTATGATGACATTTTTTTTCTACTCGCCCTAATGGTCTATAAACTCAAAGGTCAGTCATTTTGTCCCAGCAATTGCTCACTAAAGTGGAGCAAATGGGCTGACGGGGGGCAAGAGGAGATTGGTTTGCAAAATGCAATACGCTGCTTTATGGAGGCCCTGTCACAGACTGTCGCAGCTTATGGCCAGGAATTTGGGGACACGCTCGGTGATCATCTTTTTCAGGCAAGGAAATGTGTGTGTGTGTGTGTGTGTGTGTGTGTGTAAAACAGAGATAAGGTGTAGAGGAAAAACAGATCACAGAAAATAAGAAGGCAAAGCTATAGAATGCAAGGGTGTAGTTTTGGTTTAAGGAGCGTGGGGGGACACAATGAGGTTCGGTTTGACAACAGCTAACACTGATGTTAATGCCAGCTAACATTACCTAACTCAAATCACTCTACTTCATCTCCTAGTCCATAGCTAAAAACTTGTGATTCAAGTGAAGGCTGACATAAGAGATTATCTTTAATCACATGACTTACATCTTACATCTAAACTATTAGGATAGTTTATTGTGTGAAACATACTAATAGTTTAGAATGTTTCACACTATTTTCTTTGCCTCTACATTTTCACTGTAGTAGCATTCCTCCACTAATGCAAAGACTTTGTTACTAGATTAACCATGGAAAGGAGTGTTGCATGACCATAAAAACAAATGTAGAGTGACCATGGAAATGTATATAGCATAACCATGGAAATGGATGTAACAAGAGGTGGAGCGTTACCAGACAAAGGTATGTAGACTGACCATGCAAATGAGTGTCGTGTAACTATGATAAAGGGAGTAGCATAACCACAAAAAGGGGTGTAGCATAACCATGAAATGCAGTGCAGCATAGCCACAGAAAGAGGTGTAGCACAACAATAAAAAGGGTCGTAGTGTGACCACGGTAATGGGCATAGCTGGTCTAATGATCCACATGTCAGTGGTGTATCTGTACTTCAAATATGATATCCAGATGAAAACAGCTGGGCAATAAGAATAGACTGTCCCAAATTACCTATGAGTGAGTTAAGAGTGGGTTTCTAACTCCGCTCTCTCATTCTCTGCTGCTGAGATAACTTACATTGTTTGCAGTGGGTTGTATACCTTAGCTAGAGCACGTGACCAGGGGTCTGCTAAAGCTGATATGCGTGCATAAACCAAATTAAATGTACTATAAGAAGGATTTGCAGTATTAATGTATAGTAAACTCAGTAACAGTCTGGGAACTGGCAGTATCAGTGCTTAGAAGTGTCATTTTGTCATAATTTGTCATGTAGCTTAAAGTGCACATGCTAACGTGTTAATTGCCTTAGTGAAATTGGTCCATAGGGCTTTATTAATCACTGGCATTTGTACTAGACCATGTGCGCTATATTTTTAGCAGCTTTGGGAGCTATCTGTGTGACATGACTTCATTGTGCAACCTCTGAGAGCACATGCTAGCACTGTTAATGCTAATCAGAATGGTCAACGGAGTAACAGAGTCAATGATTTTGTGTTTGTGGTCAATGTATGTAATATACACTGCATCAACGATTTTCTGCTCCAGTCTCGGGAACTAATCTACTGAACAGATTAACCTTTTAATGCCTAAATATTAGGCATTCAAATTTATTTTATTTTTTTATTATTTAAAAAGTTATTTCTGTCTTACTCTACTATTTGCCTTTAACATGATCTCTCAGTGCTGTTATTGCATTAATTCTGGATTGTAAAGAACATGATTCCATTTGATTTAGCTTCACAAACTGTCATTTTAAGCAATCAAACATCAGTTGGAATATATTTCACATTTCACTTGCCTTTTACAATTACTTTGATGAAAGAAATCAATATTGAGCATTTCACTTACAACATATAGCATTTGCTCTCATCCATAGCAACTTGTATTTGAACTACATTACAGCTGTAGGTGAATCTTGCCCAAGGACAAGGAATCAAACTGCAGTCTACCATGTGAAGGTCAGTGATGCTACCTACTACACCATATTAATCACTTTTAATGTATGGTCTGAATGTTCAATTTGTGGAAATGAGAATCATCCAACAATAAACTCAACATGGAGCTTTTTTATACAGTGATAGAAAACACAATATCACACAGAAAGCTCCAATTACACATGTTGACCCATTATACTACAACTAATGTGGACATGCACTCACACCAGCTACACTGGGGGCAGATTTTAAGGAGTTCAAAAGGGCAATAACAAAAAAACTCGCCACATTTGACAGGTTTAATGTTTCAGTTTTTCAACCCAATTAATCTAATGGTCATCTCCTCTACAAAAAAGTAGCATAAAGATATCCACACAATGTATTTGCACCTATTATGCTCCTCTTTCTTTTCTGCTGTGAAGGCAGTTCACTAGTACTTAGTGAACTAGTGACTAGTATCAGTCAGGGCCTTAATTACGCATACAGTTAACCAGACGTTTCTGATAAAACCATTATAAAATGTTACGTCACTGAAAACAGATTTTCCTTGGTTTGCTTCCATTTATGTCTCTGCTGCATGGCTGGGAGGAATTTTCTTATCTGCTAATTTCAGAAAAGATCTGCAAAAAACAAACTGCCTTCATTTCAGTCATAAGATCATATTACACATATGATTCTCCATGAACAGACTTTTAATGTGGATTCGGTGGTTAGGAGCTCAAGATTATTAGGATTTTTTGGCACTATGATTAATTGATAATTATGCAGTATTGAGTCAGAGACCACCCTCCACTTCTCACTTCCAGTCAAAACAGCCATTAAATACAGATAATGCATTTTTTCAGCATCAGGAAAAAAATGAGAAAACAAAGAAAACTGCCAGGATATTTTTCCACACCTCCAAAGTTGGTTGCATTCTCTGCTTCTCACAATCTATGTAATCCCAAACACGTTAAGTGATGTTGAGGTCTAGATTCTGGGGTGGTTCATATGACTTCTCTAACGGTCTTTTGTGATGATCAAAACAGAATCTCTCCAAATGAAGCTGCTCAGGTCTTTTGTGCAGGAATTTGAACTCAAGGAACTTCCAACCTTAATATAAGCATCATGAGTCACAAGGCAGATGCATGTTTTTTCACATAAACACAACCTCTTAACTACTGCAGGGCCAAAGCACTCAATATTTACAACGGTAAATGAGCGTGGTGTGCTGCACTCCTATGCAAGATATGCTATTTTGTTCTAAAGGTTTCCCTTGAAAATGGTTGCATAGATGACAGTTCTGTATGGTAAAATGACCTTCATATTTCATATACGCAAACAATGAAACATACATCATGTTGCTCTTTACATTGTGTGAACATTTTATGAAGAATAGACCACTAGATGGATATAAATGATCTAAAATTACTTGGGGGAAAGAAAATCTAATTTCATTCACATACAGAATGTTACCACTTTTTCATCCCACACCAACAATATACTGCACAAGGTACTCTTCATACTGTAGCACTGGTTCAGAAGACGTGGACCAGAAGGCCGATGGACCAGGCCAATTTATAACCAGTCTACTTTGATATCTGTATTCGTAAGACATGATTGGAAATACATATTCAAATCAGCATCTTACTATTTCCGTATTACATTAATCTCAGATACAGACCACAAATTCATTGTAGGTGACATTTGGCTTGAAATTTACACCAATAAAGTCATGCAACTCTTTAAGATCAATAGACAAACGCTATTCTTCTGTTTTTAGCTAGTTAACATTAGTATATTTTTGTACTTTTAGGTTGGAAACCTAAAAAATTTCACAAAATGGTATTGAACATTTTATTCCATCAAATCTAAATGAGTAGAGTGTAAAATGAGCTTTAGCTTGATGTATATTGGTGCTTATCTGAACAGCTTCTTATGTGATATAGCTGCACTTTATATTATCTGCTAGCTGGTGTTAGAGGCCTGATGACAGTGCAGACCTTCTCTTTCTCAGGCTCTGGACTGGCCTCTGGTGTAGCATACAGTTCAGACATCTTATAGTTGTTTAACATAAGAACATCATATAATATTGGAGAGAGAAGCTAGGTTGCAAGTCAAAAATATCCTAATTTACTATTCTATTACTATTTCAACTTTTATGACTTTTATAAATCTTAGAGAATTCTGACTTACCTATTACATCTCATGTGAACTTTAGGGGGAACCATTACCAGCCCAACTCAATTTGCTCTGTTATCACATATACAACTAGTAGTGCATGTAGTTGCAACCAAAAGCGGTGAAATTATGACCAGACTGTCAGATTTAGACCACAACAGGGGCTTCCAGTAGGGCTCTCAGATCACCAGTTAAAATGGTCATAAAGTTATTAATTTTTTCAGGGGACTGTTCTGAGAAGATTCTATATGAGATAATCTACTTGCAAAAGGAAGGAGAAAGTCAAAGGAAAATAAGTGAAAAAAATACTATGGTATACTCTAAACGCTAATATGTTTCTAAAACTGGAGTTCAAAAAAATTATTGATTATATAAGTCTGAAGGTATGTGTAGCTGTCAAGAAGAACTTATTGAGAAAAAAAAAAGACAAAAAGAAGACATCAAACAAAGACACTCCTGGTGTTCTTAGATTAATGGACTGACCACCCCAGAGTTGAATGTGTTTGGGGTTACTTGGATCATGAGAAGCAACCAACCAACTTCCAAGACTGAACTTTGGAGGTGTGGAACTGGAACTAGAAGTGAGTCTCCTGAAAATAATGAATGCTGTTATAAAGATAATGGGTGGACACAATAATGAAATATTGTATTTAGTTGCTGTGGCTTTTGTGTAATTTTATGTTACATATATTTTCTTTGATGCTAAATGTTTTTACCCCTAGTGCTAAAAAATGTATGCCAGTTTTGACCGGACATTAAATAAATGAAAGCTGGTCTCCAACTTTTGCACAGTTCTATATTTTATATATATATATATATATATATATATATATATATATATATATATATATATAAATTTTTGTGGGTCTCTGTCTAAGGTTTGTTTATGGGCAAGTGTGATTGGCAGTATGTGTTTCAAGGTTTGTCTGTGTGTGCATTCCTCAGATTGCAAGGGTACCGAGTAACAGTGGTGGGCATCTTTGCCCTGATTTATTTTGACAACGCACGACTGGCACAATCGAAGCTGTCACAACCGCTTCCCCACCCCCAACGCTGACACAGTCACTCTGGTTGAGAACTCAGAGAAATCACCACCGTGTGGCACACCTTGATCTCGGCTCAGCCAGGTCAAACTATTTACTTTAACCCAGAGAGAAAGAGAAAAGGAAAATAACAGCAGGAAGAAATGGAGAAGAGAATGAGAGAGTGAGAGAGAGAGAGAGAGAGAGAGAGAGAGAGAGAGAGAGGGAGAGACAGAGAGAGTGAGAAAGAGAGAGAGAGAGTGAGAAAGAGAGAGAGATGATGATGATGATGATGATGATGACGACAGTGACTCTCTCTGCCTTCTTTTGACTTGTCAGGATAACTTAGTGAGCCACTCAGGCAAAAAATCAGAAGGCCTGGAGAGGAGAGGCTTCTTCAGATGCCATTCTGATATCCCTCTCAGTCTGATGCCAAAAGAGACTGGAAGTGACAGGATTAGAGTGGACCTGGAAGCAGAGGTTTTTATGTCAACGCCCTCGTAGCAGGTTCCAACTCAGGGGGTTTGTTGTTTTATTGATTTTAAGATGCCACGCTGAATTAGGAACAAAGATGTGTTTTGAAGCACCTGGTAAGCACCTTCACTTCACAATGATAGCAGCCAGTGTTTATGACAGTGTTGTGGCGACATTATTACCATGCAAGGTTACTTTAAGGTTAAACTTTCCAAAGAGTCTGTATATTTGGTAATGAAAAGAAAGACATTTGAAATATAAGCTGAAAGTTCAGAAGTCAGATTACATGGGCTATGGCTCAAGATGGTGATGGATGCTAACCCAGCTGGCATCCAAGGTATCCTAAGCTGACCCTTAGAATGTTTGTTTGAACTTTAACATTAGCTAAAAGAATGCATGTACATTTGTTAAAGTCAGCTGTTAACATTCTGAACACCATAACGCCGGCAGTACACTTCAAACAACAAAAAAACGAAACTAAATCAAACTACAGCCAAACACACTGTCTTATGGATACCTGAAAATAACTCAGTGTACATCGGTTTGATGCTCAGAAACAAGGTTCCTCTCCACACAATGAAGCCAGATACAATATGACAAGTAGCCCAATCACAGTCAGGGGAGGTATCAAAACAAATGATCTGATGAATAGAACCAATCACAGTCAGTGGGAGGTCTCAGAACAATCAATATAATCATTAGAACCAATCACAGTCAGTGGGAGGTATCAAAACAAATGATCTGATGAATAGAACCAATCACAGTCAGGGGAGGTATCAAAACAAATGATCTGATGAATAGAACCAATCACAGTCAGTGGGAGGTATCAAAACAAATGATCTGATGAATAGAACCAATCACAGTCAGTGGGAGGTATCAAAACAAATGATCTGATGAATAGAACCAATCACAGTCAGTGGGAGGTATCAAAACAAATGATCTGATGAATAGAACCAATCACAGACAGGGGAAGGTCTCAGAACAAACAATGTGATAACTAGGATCAATCACAGTCAGAGGGAGGTCTCTAAACAAATGATCTGATGAATAGAACCAATCACAGACAGGGGAAGGTCTCAGAACAAACAATGTGATAACTAGGATCAATCACAGTCAGAGGGAGGTCTCTAAACAAATGATACAATGATTAGGACAAATCACAGTCAGTGGGAGGTTTCAGAACAAACGATATGATGGTTAGGACCAATCACAGTCAGAGGGAGGTCTCAAAACAAATAATAGGTTGATTAGGACTAATCACGGACAGTGGGAGGTGGGAGGATGAACAACGCAATGATAAGGACCAATCACAGTCAGGGGGAGGTTTCAGAACAAACATGATAAGGACCAATCGCAATCAGGGGGAGGTCTCAGAACAAACAATATGATGGTTAGGACCAATCACAGACAATGGGAGGTATCAGAACAAACAATAGCGTGATTGGGACTAATCACAGGCAGTGGGAGGCCTCAGGATAAAGAACGCAATGATATGAACCAATCACACTCAGGGGGAGGTTTCAAAACAATGTGATTAGAACCAATTACAGTCAGGGGGAGGTCTCAGAACAAACATGATTAGGACCAATAGCAATCAGGGGGAGGTCAAATGATATGATGTATAGGACCAATCACAGTCCAGACAAAGTAAACAACTCTTTCTGAAAAAAGGTGTCATTAGCGCAGAATTAAATAAAATAAATTCACACCAACCAAGCGACCACAATATCAGCCTTGGCTCGATTCAATCTGGCAGTGGCTGCTCCAGTACCATGACATCCATAAAACAGAGCAAGAATGTAGATCTTAAGCACATGCTCGGTTCTGCACGAAATTTCAAAATTGCTTTCTTCATTGCTGTCAGAGAAGCCATTACTAGTACTGAAGTATTGAAATATCCCCAAGCAGAATCAAAGCTGGACATAAGGGCAGGTCTACTTCTGAAAGAGAAGAGAGCAAGGAAGCTGTCATTTCCCAGAGATGCTTCACTAGGGGGCACTACCAGAAAACATGAATAAATGTTCTGAGAGCATCTGAACAGCACTGAGAGTAAAGTTTAACAGTGAAAAGTTTCATTTGGAATGCCCAGTAAGGTGTTATATAAAATCTGTGTGCAAATCTATGCACAAATCAGCTGATGAGAAACATACATACATCATCTAAACCGCTTTTCCTACTGGGTCGCGGTGGGGTGCTGGAGCCTATCCCAGCTGTCATTGGGCGGAAGGCAGGATACACCCTGGACAGGTCGCCAGTCCATCGCAGGGCAGACAGACAGACATACACACACACACACACTCACTCTCACACCTAGGGGCAATTTAGCATGTCCAATCAGCCTGACTGCATGTTTTTGGACTGTGGGAGGAAACCCACGCAGACACGGGGAGAACATGCAAACTCCACACAGAAATGACCCTGGTCACAGCGCTACCCACTGCGCCACCGTGCCGCCCCTGATGAGAAACATTTTTATATGAAAATATATTCTTCCAATCCAGGTCTGAGTGATCTATAGCTAGGTCACAGGTCCAAATTTTTGGTACCCCAAGCATATGTGGAGTGTTAAAAAAAATAAGTTTTTTATAAATAGTTGATACCATGCCCTGGGACCATGCACTTGGAAAAAGCTAAGCAAAGAATGTGTTTCTAGAGGGGTGTCCCATGGGACCCTGTAAGCCCACAGCAATGCATGGAGCCGGAGGTAGAATGGGATTCTTTTATATCATTGAATTGTTTGAGGCCCTTATCATCTCAAAGTAAACATATCGGCCTTAGATCATGCTGTAAAGGCAAAGGGTTTGCCCCTGTTAATAGAAAATTATTATGCCATATTGGTGAATTTTTTAATTAAGCTTTTAATTAGCCTGCATCCAAGTATTACTGATGATTTGACCCATATTTAGTTTAGCTGTTTTCTGCTTAATGCCAGCAAAAGATCATAGTAGTTTGACAATTTTACTTTCCAGTTCACACCATGATATTTTTGAAATACAGTTGAGCCACATTCTTGGCGATGCCAACCAAAAGGATAGATAATATGATCTAAAATTAGGAAAGGCTAACCCCCCTGACGTTTTAGACTGCTAAAGGTTACCATTCCAAATAAAATGTCCACATGCATTTTCTAGGCCATCAAAAAAATCAGGGTGGAGGAGAAAGTGGGATCATTGAAAATAAAAATGAAACATGGGTAAGGATGTTCATTTTCACCATAGACATTCTACAATGTAGGGAGCAATAAAGCCCTTTCCATATTTTAAATATGTCAATGATTTTCTCTGTCATATTTTTTATTTCAGGAAGTATTTGTATGCATAAGTACTTAAATCCTTGTGATGTGACCTGTATAGGGAGTGTGCCATACTGAAGACTAAGTAAAACTATGTTTAATGTGGCATGCTGGAGTTACCCACTCAGGTTGTTGACAGAATTTAGCACTGAGGTCCACAAGGAGCCAGTGAGACAAGGAATGAGTATGAAATAAACATCAGGCCGATTATGTAGTCATCTGCCAACAGCACTGCAGTGCCAGAGAGTAGTGCATTATGGATAGTTTTGTTAAAGTGAAATTTAAACTTAATTTTGCACAGCTGGTTATTTTATTAAGTAGTATTATTATCTTTTTTATTTGATTTTACATGTGAAGATGGACTAGTTTGGGTCAGATTAGGACAGAATTTTGTCAGGCCTAGGTTTGGTTCAGACTCAAAACTTAGTGCTGTAGGTTGGGTCAGACTCAGAATAAAAAATTTTTAGATTATAATCAGGTTCGAGAGCAGAATTTTAGGACTGATTAAAGCTCCAAGACACAATATACAGACACATACGAACAAGTTCAGGTGTTTCAGCCATGCTCACTGCTAACAGATGTATGAAACCAAGCACACAACCATGCAATCTCCATGAGCAGTAGAATGGGCCGTACTGAAGAGCTCAGTGACTTTAAACATGGCACTGTGACAGGATACCCCCTTTGCCTCTAGATCACTGTGTGTCATGCCAAGCGCTGGCTGGAGTGGTGTAAAATACACTAAGTGGAGGAAAGGAAACATGTTCTTTGGAGTGATTAATCACACTTCACTATCTAGCAGTCTGATGGACGAATCTGGAGTGGCGGATGCCAGGAGAACTACTGGAATGCATCGCGGCAACAGTAAAGTTTGGTGGAGGAAGAACAATGGTCTGGGGCTCTTTTCAGGGGTTGGGCTCTGCCCCTTGGTTCCAGTGCATGTTAATATTAATGCTACAGCATAGAAATTGACCGAAAAGGACCTCAGCTCCACTGAACATTATTAGGATGAATTGAAATATCAATTGAGAGCCAAACATTCTCATCCAACATCAGTGTCTGATTTCACAAATGCTTTTTTTTGACAGAATGGGCAAAACTTCCCATAGACACACTCCAGAAAGCCTTCCCAGAAGAGTGGAGGCTGTTCGAGTCACAAAGAGGGGTCAACTCCAAATTAATGCCAGTGGTTTTGGAATGGCAATTTAGTGTAGCTAGTGTTAACTAGTTTGTTAGTTTTGATTTTTAAAGGGATATTTAAATGTCTAAGTTTTAAAAAAATAATGTGATTAAATTAGTGCAAAAACCTATAATGCAATTAACAGTATGCTAATATATATTTTCCTTTAAGATGTTTCCTTGCGACAAAAGGTCGTTAAAAAAAAAATTGACTTCTCCAAAGTAAAGCCTTAGAATAAATTAGCTATTCCAGGCCACAAAAGGTATTCAAAACACAACCCTCCTACTCTGAAGGTGAAGAGTAAAGTAACAAATACATATACACATAGAAATCCTGTCTAGCACAGGATTTTTAACAGTAAAGCTGTATAAAATCATTACTAATATATGTAAGGAAATAAATAATTGATTTCATAACAATTCAATGTGATTATGACTCTTTGGTAAATTATTCACTTACAGTGCAATACAGACAAGAGAATTTTAATCTGACATAATTGTAGCTAATTGATAATGTAGAATTGAGTCAGAATGATGCATAATTACACCCCTAATCATAACTAATAATAAATTTATCACTTCATACTACTACTTTTCTGCACTTTTTCTGGCATGTCTTTTCAAATATGTAGTAGAGTTGCAAAAATAATTATCACCTTGAGCTTTCTGTTAAAGCTACATTAAATTTAACCTCATAGTGTTTCATAAATAACTGCACTTTATCCTGTTTGAGGACTATATGAAAAACTCTTGTAGGATTTTTAGAGCATTCCAAACTTTAGAATTTCATCCTGCCAGACTGTAGCCTGGGGGATGTACACAGAGTCTGAATAAAACCCCCTCAGGCAGGTGGATATCTGATGAGGGGTAAATTTGAAAATGAACACTCGGTTAAGGTGAGTTAAAGGGTTTGGCTGGATTTTCTTTAAAACCTTCCTGTAGAGCTTTTTTTTTTTCTTCGGTTTATAACATTGGCACTCTCTCAGGCCCTCGGCAGCTGACCCCAGGTCAGTCTGCTGTTTGATCTCGCAGCGGTGGCGATGATTGCCACATGGGGGATGGACTGATCTGCAGTCGGTTGCTTAAAACTGAAGCAGTGGCTTGTTAAGGGTGGGTGTGTGTGTGTCACCTGCACTTTTTCTGCCTCTGGGCTGATTCAGCTGCAGTCTGATGAGCCAGAATTGAAATTCCGTCAGAGATGAGAGAAGGAGAAAAATGAGAAAGAGAGTGAGAGAGAAAGAGAAGGTGTGAAGGGGAGAGAGAGAGAGAGAGAGAGAGAGGGAGAGAGAGAGAGAGAAAGAGAGAGAAAGAGGGGGGAAAATGCAAAGAGAAAAATAGATCAATATTTAATTTTCTCTCCAGGTGATATGTTCAAGAGCTAATCAGCAGAGACTGGAAAGTTGACACCTGGAATGTCAATTAGACGGAGAAGTGTGTGCACTCTCATCTCTTCATCCGTCCACCTCTCCTCTACCTTGTTCACCCACCCATCGCTCTTTTTGTCCCTCAGGTCACTCGTTCAGTTTTGCAAGTTCAGAGGTCAAATGTTCACTAACTAATCTGCATCAGCAGCAAAGACGGATTCACAACAGCAGTTGCTTCCTACCCTGAGTAGCAATTAAAGGAAAAATTTGCTGAAAAGTGTCATTTGCACAGTTTACGTCTTCTCCAAAATGTAGCCACAAAGCTGAGAGATGTTTCTTTAGTTTAGTTGCTTCTTTTGTCTGGACTTTGTCCTTTTGGTAACACTTTCTCTGAATACAATGTCTACGAACACATTCACTACACATCATAATACATTCATGAGACAGTACAGATGTGGCTGTATGTATTTATAAAATGCATTACACTATATAATAAAGTTTATCACACCCTACAAATTGATAACATTTTGCATTTAAGCAGTATTCATAACGTTATATTGTCACTGTCAAAGAAACTCAACAACCTGCCTAGCCACAAGAACTTAAACGATGCCATCCATGATTTCTTTTAATAACTTATTATCTAGAATGAGATGCGAGTCTATTAAAGGAAAAAGCCAATGTGTTTATCACAGGTAAGAGTGTTATTAGGCATAATGTTATATGGAGTAAAGGCCCCTTAACTGTGTTAAAATCACTGTAACACACAGCCCTTAAGTTGCTTATTGCTTTTATAAAATGGCGACAACATAAAATGTGACTAAACCCACAGCTTTGGAATAAATATTTCAATTATGTAGTAATGAACATGTGATAATATAGCAGAATAAAAAACATTGCTTTGTGAGTAATTTTTTGTTCACCAAATTACCACCATGTTGAAAATGCTAATTTCCACTAAAGAGTCATTCAAAAAAGTTTGACTTCTCCAAAGTAAAGCCTCACAAGCTTTACAAGACTGCAAAGTCACTGCAGTATAAATTAGATATTCCAGGCCACAGAAGGTATTCAAAATACAACCCACTTACTCTGAAGGTGAAGGGTAAATTAACAAACACATATAAATCCTGTTTAGCACAGGATTTTTAACAGCTAAGTTGTATAAAATCATTACTAATATATGTAAGAAATAAACCATTGATTTCACAACAATTCAATGTGAATTGTTGTGAAATCA
This sequence comes from Colossoma macropomum, assembly GCF_904425465.1. Lineage (NCBI taxonomy): Eukaryota > Metazoa > Chordata > Actinopteri > Characiformes > Serrasalmidae > Colossoma > Colossoma macropomum. The sequence continues at coordinate 24,493,451 of NW_023494796.1, read as the reverse complement.
ATGATTTGCTTTTTTTCAATGATTTGAAAAAAATGCTTTGTAAGTAATTTTTGTTCACCAAATTACCACCACGATGACAACGCTAATTTCCATTAACTTGATTTCCAGTCTTATTTAACAAGTTAATAAGGTTTTCCCAGACTGGGGCTTAATCACAATTGGCTCTCTGCTCTCTACCCAGTGTAGTCCCACTACCGGCTCATTTGGACAGGTACAAGGTGTGGTCATGTGAAGCCGCATGCTTGGAGCACCATGGGTACAGTGTTAGTGCCTATTGTCCTGTTGAGGTATGTAGATATTGATGACCTGCCTGCTATCCCAGCCATTCAGTAGCGCTGGCAGTTGGTTTTCCCTGGTGCATGTAAATAAAAGAGCACCTGTTTGAAGCACTATGTTTCCCCTTTTTTTCTTCCACGCTGACATAGAAGTAAATGGCTCCTGCACTCAAACAGTGCTTAATATGTCTAACAAGTCATTTAGGATTCAGCCACATGTGCACAATTCTAGACAAGACAAAGAGAGTAATATATAAGTTTGTAAGACAGATTTCCATAACTTATACAATGCATTACAAATGAAATAGGGAGCTATTTCAGATTTGGCCAGGTTTTAATGCTACTTAAGGTAGAACTAAAACATGAATTTCATAGTTAGTACTTTAATTCAGAGCCGGTGTTATTAATGGAGTTCTTTAGCCTGTTAGGAATTTTTTAAACTGCTAGCTAGCTAAGTTCATCAGCTCCCAAGTGTAAACAAAACAGCGTTACTGCTTTATCGGTACACTCTGTGGTCTATCTGAGCAGCATTAAAAAAGAACAAAGTTGTATATGTAAGCTTCAAATGATGTGATATATTGATTAAGATTACATTAAAGGAAAGTATATTACTGTTTATTACTAGGCATGACATAGTGCACTATGCAAACACTACTCTTTGGCACTGACAATGTGACATGTTATAAACAGTACTTTTTATGTATTAATAACAATTCAGTGCATAATAAGCATGGCTATAAGTTGTAATGCATTGGTTAATATTTATAGCCACATTTACAATGCCTTATAAATGCATTATAATGGTTATGAATGTGTTCATCAATTATTTTAGACAGAGCATCTATAAAAAGTGTTTTGTAGATACAATATAATATATACATATACACATATAAAATACAATATACATATAAAATACAATATAAATCTATCATACCATCTCAGAATACACAAGTAAGTCTATTGGAGATTACCTAACATCTTAATGCAGTTTGAATGCTAATCAGTGCTACATTAACCTTGTAGCTCCAGAGTAAATTTAACAAGCAAACTTCAGACACAAAACAGATCTTGGCTGGTTGATTGCATTTGGGAAAAAAGAGAAAACTGGGCATTTTTTGGTCAAACTATTCCTTTAAAATATTTTGTGGAATCACCTTCATCTAAACTCTAACCTCAGGCTAATAGAGCAGAACATGACAAATGAGCAAACCTCCTAATGAAAGAAGCCATGTCGCTTTCTGTTCCCACAGCAGCATCTCTATTCAAAACCCACATCTTCATTCAGACGCCATCCCCTGCATGCACTTATTAAGCACTCAAAACATTGTGACTGGAGCAGATGTATTCCAATTATCGAAAGAAATCCTCCTCCGTTTCCTGATCCGGAGATATGGAGCAGAAGCACTTCGTCATTTACATTACCAGCCTAGGAGACAGTGTGACACATATATACTCACGTATTACAGGAGTGTAAGAAATAGAAACTGGAGAAAAAGGTTATAGCACAGCAGAGTGGATTGACTTATGCATTGTATAAAGTATGAAAGGTTGATTTGCATGGAAGGGTTAAAGAAATATTCCAGCATCTTTAGACCTAATCTATCTTCTGCATCTGTGTAATACAGTTGATTTCTACACACCATTTTAACACATTTCCCTGTATTTGGAAAAAGAATATGAATCCAACTGACTCAAAATTCACTCTTAATAGAAGCTAGTTGCTGAATTCCATCAGTAAACATTTATGAGATACATGTATTTTTATTGAACATGAATCTTTCATGAAGTCCTCAGTCAAAAATAACTGTAAAATAAGCTGTAGACACTGGTGTAGGGGAGGGTCCTGAGAATTGGGCATTAAACATTACATTTTCATGCACTTTAATACTAATTCTTGAGGCTGTTACACACTGAATACGCTGTGAATAAATGACACGAACATCTAAAATATTCAGCTTTTTCACATCAAAACTACAGAAATTTCATTTGGAATTTCAATATAATTCCAAATAATTCCTAATATCTTTACATCATTTAGGATCTTAAGGGCTCAGTTTGAGCTGCTTTTGGAGATGCACAAATCAAATGGGCTAAATGTCTTTAAGTGCAAATAAGATAAAATAAAAAACCCAAAAAGTGACAGAAAGGCTATTCTCCATTTTGAAAAAGCAAAAGTAGTGTGAAAAGCTTGGTGGCTTCACTTTGAGTGTTTCCACATTAAACTGAGATGTTTGTAGCCCAGTTTGGGCTCCATTTGAGCTGCTTTTCTAGACTGTAATCTATTTTTAACATTTGTGAAAAGTTTCACACCGGTGTCACAGATAATGATTCATGGTTCATGTCAGCAGCAATAATTACTAAAAAGATGGCAAAATGTTGCAAAAAATCACATTTGATGTGCATGATCATCAGTTTATACATAAATGTGTGATTTTATATATATATATATATATATATATATATATATTATATATATATATATATATATATATATATATTGGAAGTCTATATTGTTTGAATATATATATACACATACACACACACACACACATATAAAGGAGGGAAAGGAAGTTAAAGGGCAGTTGCTCAATTTATGTTATATTTGTGTCTTTGTTTGTCAGAATTGAGCAACTGCCCTTTAATGTCCTTTCCCTCCACTATAAGATCTGAGGGGATTCTGTGGGTTGTCTTCCAGCAGTTGGACATGAGGCTGAAAATCAGTGAAGTACTCCTTTAAACTTAGGTGAGAAGTCAATGGGTTCAGTTCAAAATGACCTCACCACAGGCAATGAAAAACAGAAGCCTGTCATAACCAACATCTCAAATAAGCCCACAATGCATATACGACCATATGATCAGGCATAAGCCATGACCACAGTATGATATCTCTCTTTCTCTCTCTCTCTCTCTCCCTCTCTCACAGTACAGTCATAGACATAATTAACTCAAAAAGATTATGATATATACAAATAAAAGGAGAAAGAACACAAAAGGAGTCAGAATGAATCACAAGGCTTTCATTATAATCTCTCTCTCACACTCTACATCTCCCTGTGCTGGTGGTCAAGGGCAACTCCACCTAATTAATACTGACAGCAGAGATACACTAAAGCTGAGAGAGAGAGAAAGAAAAGACTGAACTAAGAGAGAAAGAAACAGACAAACACATGGACAGTGAGAAGAGAGAGAGAGAGAGAGAGAAAGAGAGAGAGAAAGAGAGAGCAAGAATGAAAATGTAAAAAGCAAAGAGAAGAGCGGAGATTGTTCTTACAGTGTTATGTATGTTACAATATGTACATACTGCATGTGTGTATATTATATATGTTTACACACCCATACACACACACACACACACACACACACACACACACACACACACATTGCATACAAACTCTAGCACACTTCAGACTACATAATTGACACAATCAATTTGGGTGTATCATAATGAAACACATACACATTTGAAAGCGCAGACTGCAGAAATCTCACACTCAGCAATGTCACCTACAAAGCCTTAACAAGCCCTCCAATTAGCTTGTTATTGCTGCAATGTCGCTAAAGAGGAAGGGTAATCATTAGAGGCAAGAGAAGTAATGAAAATAATGAGGGAGTGGGGTTGTGGGGGGACTGGGGAGTTCTGAGACCTCCACAACATCTCAAAATCCAGCAGCATCCTCTGCAGTTTGTACTCCTCCAATTTGGCTCAGTACTCAGTGTTTTCGCTGTCAGACAACCCACTTTTATGATTCCAATAAAACCACAATAAAGCAGCGCGTTGATCTGCAGTCAGAGCGTCTATGGGCTGAGAGTGTTAGCAGCCATTAGAGCGTCATTATACGCTCATACTGACTGTCCTTCACCGAAGACTTCCACTAAGTTTTTGGGCCAATTAGTGAAACCAGAA